>NW_020442416.1:198566-226191 GCF_000699045.2 Agrilus planipennis
TTTTTCATCATCATCTGACTCGTCGATGATGTTTTCCTCCTCTGAAAAGAAAAAAATATTTTAATAAATTAATAATGTCATTAAGAATTGAATATCGCGCTCAATTATATATTGAATCTTATTGAATCATAAAATTGTACGTTACCTGAAATGTATTCCTCAGTTTCAGTTGACTCTGTGCTTCGGCAGCATCAGTAGGCTCTTGTAAAAGTATGTCGTATATAGAAGATTTTTTTTTGTTTTCGTGGAAGAGGGAAAAGAAGGAACCGTATCCCCTTCAAACTCGTACTGTGCACCTTTCGATTCACCTGGCAGGTACTTTTGTTCACTGTAATCGCCTGTCAATTTTTTTTCATAATTTACGATGAATAAACTAAATCATATTAAATTTTTAAGCTTACGTAAACAGGTTTTTATATCTTATTTATTTTATAATTTCAAAAATAAAAGGGCTGATGACGTGCAGGGCTGATGCCTGCCAGGTCATGGTTATTGCCCTTAGAGTGCTATAAATCATCAGTCTACAAATTTCTAGCCTTACAAGAAAACCGTTACTCGGAGGGTTCACTAGCTCTCCAACTATACGTATTTTCCCAATTTGGCGCAATGGTTTTGTACATATCGATTTCTTTCAAATGCTATGCTCAGAATTTCGTTCAAATTTGTTTATGAATTGAGTACTTGATTGGATGAATTTTTCGAGCCGAAATCGGGTAATTTCTGCCAAGAATTTTGTTGAACGTTGGGAAGAAGTTGTAAATAACAAGAGAGAATACATAATTGACTAAGTAGTTGTTAATTTCTACTAAAAAATAGACTTTTAAAGAATACAATGGTAACTTACTTACCAACTATAAAATAAGAACGAAAGAAGAAAAAGTAGAGTCTGCGAGAAGCACAACAAGAATTTTAAAAAGGAAGAAGTACAATAAACAATATTTATTTAATGAAAACAGCAATAGAAAAAACTATAGAAAAAGAAAGTCATATGACCTAGAAAAGAATTGATATATATGTAAGTATATGTTTTCGTTTAAACAGTAATTGAAAACTATGAAAGGACTACAAATTAAAAATTCCAATTATTGCGTCATGGATCAACAATAAATATACTTTTGATTTTGATCTTTCTTATTTTTCGTTAGGTCATCAGGCCCATGACCAGGGGCGCAACAAGGGTGGGTCCACGGGTGCCCGGGCACCCACTCGATTAGGTTGGACACCGACTCGATTTGGGTTGGGCACCCAGTCAACTCCAGTCGATTCAGATAATAACTCAGTTCAGCCGAAATGATCTTTTTTTTTTAGTGATTTATAGTAGTATTATCATGAGAGCAGCCGAATTTGATTTTTTCGATTTTTCCAATGATTTTCATTAATGACTTTTTTTTGTCATCTATATACAGGGTGCTTCAAAAAAATGTATACACACTTTGAACTTCCATAGAAAATTTATTTACCGTTCTACAAAGTTAAATTTCAGGAAAATAGAAAGCTGAAAGTCCAATGTAAATGAAACATAAATAACAAATGTTAATACTGTTCAAATTGGTGACCTACAGCATCAATACAATTCTGAGTACGAGTCACCACAGATTCTGTACATCGTATCAAAACGTCCAATGAGATTTCTCTACACACTGCTTGAATCTCATTCCAAAGAATGTCTAGGTTACGTGGTTTACGTTTGTACACCTCATCTTTTACTGTGCCCCACAAGAAGAAATCCAGTGGTGTAAGGTCTGGAGAGCGTGCTGGAAACTCGATTGGCCCCCTGCGTCCTATCCACTGGCCCGACAAATTTTGATCCAGGTAAGCTCGTACGTCCCTGTGATAGTGCGGCGGAGCACCATCTTGTTGAAAATAAAAATCATCATTACCGTATAATGCACGAATGGCAGGAAATATGGAATCAGCAAGCATTGTTAGGTAATTAATACCAGTTACAGTGCCTTCAAATCGAAAAGGTCCAATGAGTCCCCTTGAAGACAAACCGCACCACACATTTACACCAGGCAAATTTACAGCTTTTTCAATTGTAATGTGAGGATTTTCTTCACCCCAGTAAACACAATTGTGCCTATTGACAGTTCCATTAAGTTTGAATTGGGCTTCATCCGACCAAATGATGCTACCCATAAATCCCGGTTCACGTATCACGTTTTGATACGATGTACAGAATCTGTGGTGACTCGTACTCAGAATTGTATTGATGCTGTAGGTCACCAATTTGAACAGTATTAACATTTGTTATTTACGTTTCATTTACATTGGACTTTCAGCTTTCTATTTTCCTGAAATTTAACTTTGTAGAACGGTAAATAAATTTTCTATGGAAGTTCAAAGTGTGTATACATTTTTTTGAAGCACCCTGTATTATGATGAGAACTTTTTTTCTGTGAGCACCCAGTCAAATTGTAACGTTGTTGCGCCTCTGCCCATGACACACTGTCTATTTGGAATTCGTTCCTGTCCGGCGCCACCACCATACCATTATATATTAAAAACAACAATTTGTGAACAAATTTCTGTTTATAAAAATATTCCAAAATTCATTATAACTAACGTAAGTACAATTATAATTTGAAAAAATACGACGAAATATTAACGGATTATAAATCCATAAAAATAACTGACATTATATTAAACAGATTTTTTGTTATCTTCATAAAGTCGTTAGCAATCAAACTCCATAGTCTTTTCTATATATTCTATAATGGCAGATATGAAAAATTTTATCATTAAGGGTCTATATCTGAAATATTTATTTCGTGTGTTCGCTAGTAGATATAGAGTAGGTATCTAACTATGCAGCGGTAACTTACCTCTTTTATTTATCTTCATGAAAATTTTCATATTTGTTACTACCGGGTTTGTTATCGACATTATAAAAAAATATAAGAAAACTGTTTAATGTAACGTCAGTTATCTTTGTGGTTACAAAAAGCGATTTTTTTTAACTGTAATTTTACTTAATTTATAATCAATTTTTGAAGTGAAATCTCTTTATCGACGGTAGGAAGGAAATTTACTAGGGCTTACAACCAAAAATTGTAACGCCACGCGTCACAGCGTCACACGTCACGCCACACGCCTGGTGAATTTTTCCAAAAGGAGTCATATTAACCGTAGCTAACTTATTAGTAGTAAGCAATTATCCGAAAATTGCCATTTCGACAAATTGTTAGCAGATCGCGCCTTATATAAAGAGCATATAAATAATATCTCTAAATGCGTAAGAAGCACTTATAACTTGTGATTTCAGCAGAGTCAATTTTTCAGTACTTTCACTTGTAATATTCTTTTTGTCCAAAGGGTTTGTGAGAATGTTTGAGATTGGATCCAATGTTCTACAACCATTATGAGTTTATCTTGTAAAAAGTTTGTAATTTTATCAGAAATGTTTAAAAATTCTTTTCTATAGAATATATATTTATACCAAAGCTCACTGCATTAGATTCACACTTATCAATTATTCGTTTTCGGTGATGTCTTTGAAAATCCTGTTCTGATTAGTTTTAACTTTTCTAACAAAAATTTTGGTCTAAATTAGGTTTAGAATTACATTTTCCTCTTGCCTTATTGAAATAAGGAATTCTCTAGTTCTATTTATAATGTATATTGCGTCTACATTGTTGAAGTTTTCCTTTTCATGTTATTTAATATTGTATATTTAAATACATATATAAGTAGGTATGCCGTTTTTATAAGGCGCCTGCTTTTTATTAAAATCTTAGTACCTATTGTAATGTTCGTGGGTTTAGCAAAATTAACTTTTAAGATTCACAACGACAAAAACTGTTTATTTACACAAATTACTAAAGAACTTAAAATCATTAAATTATTACTAAACTTAGGTTAAATTATTCTATTTATTTACACTACTGTTGATATATCACTACTTACTGCGCTATTTATTTCACTATCACTGTCAATTTATTTCTCGCAACGGTCAATTTATTTTTACCCTTTCGGCGATCGTCTCTTCCTTTAAATACTCTTTTGTTTCCTTTCGGGAACCTTCTCGAACCGTCCGGAAAAGTTTCTTTTTCTTTGAACTGTTTAATTGCTTTCCCAGAACGCAGGTAGGACACACACATTTACAAATACGGCGCACATGAAGAAAGGCGCCCGCGGCTAGTCAGCGAATCGATAAGCCGCTCACACACACGTATGCCCGATCGCACACAAACACGCTCGTGCTCCTTAAGGATGTTTCGTCCCGAAACATTTTCACTTTACGTTTCACAGAATCATGCCGGAATCTGCAGTTCTCGCCTTCACGACATCCGCTCCGGGAATAGAAGTAACAGTTCACGGTCTTCTGATGATTGGTTCGATTCGGGTTTTTATTGCAAACCAAAATGTCTATTCCAGTACGGCGGAACAGGACATCGATCATGTTCCGTACGATCCTCCAATCTAGGTTGTCTAGTCTACAACCAAGCTTCGGAATCGCCAGCTTCTGTAGGTTATTCTCCAGAAGATGTCCGCGGAGTTCCATTACTGCGTCCCAATGGTCTCTATAAGTTGGTTTATCAGAGCATCTTCCTTTAGTTACTAGGTAATAGATATTGCGTCGTCTTTTTCCCTTCTGTACTTGGTCTTCAAGGAGCTCCAAACCTCCAAATCTGCGTTTGAACTCGGACGCGATACCCCGGCTCATTCTGAGATTCTTTGAAACGCAATGGACCAGAGAATATTCCTTGGATATAGCAAAGACGTCTCGTCGGATTTCTTGCTTCACTCCAAATCTCCTGTTAACACGGGGGCCTTCCTTCATGAACTCTTCGAATGTGGGCTCGGAAGGAATAGTTCTTAATAATCTGGCCCGCGCCTCCTCTTCATTTGCACCGGCGAATGGAGCCAAGCGATTAAAATGGATTACCTTCGGCTTCATATTTGGAGTTTTCTTAATTCTTCTTCAAGTCGGGGTCGTTTTCTTGGTCGTGTTTTATATTTTCAGGTAACCACTCGTCATCGATTACCGTGACGCGTCGAATTGCCTCTTCATTCTTTTCCATTCGATCATACTGCTTGCAGTCTGTTTGAGGTCGAGTACTTGGGGAAGGAGTACTTTTCCTCCACTGCCTCCTCGTAGGACCTAGTTCGCCTCAATTCCAACATCTGAGCTTTCGAGTTTCTTTATCGAACTTGGGGATGATTCGGCAGACGGTTTCTTCTAAAGATTCTGACGAATCCGTTTCTTCATGCAGTAGCCGAACCCTTCCCTATTTGCTATAGGCCCGTTTAGCAGTTTCGTACTCCAATGCATCCGCTATCTTCTGAAGTATTCGGATAGGCCAGTCGAGACAGTCTCGCAATATCGGTCTCGAATTCTTGTAGGGATTCCGTTGGTTTGTGCTGACGGGTTTTCAGTTGGATGTGACACACCGCTGTTAAACGAGCCTCGCCGTAGCGCAACTCCAACCGTTTTACCAACTGTTTATAATCCGCCAATTCTTCCGGGAAAGGGTGTTCAAAATGTCACATGCATCTCCACGGCGCGCAACGGTCAACGCAGTGGCTTTTTCTTTAGACGCCCAGTTATTCGCCTTAGCAGCCGCCTCGAATTGCTTGTGGTATGTGGTATGTGGTCCACGAGGACTTTCCGTCAAACATTGGTGGTTTTACTTCCAAACTTCTACTGTTTTCTTCCAATTTATTTTCCAAACTTTTACTGTTTTCTTCCAATTTATTTTCCAAACTTTTACTGTTTTCTTCCAATTTATTTTCCAAACTTTTACTGTTTTCTTCCAATTTATTTTCCATACCTTTATTGTCTTCTTTCAATTCACGTTTCAAACTTTTACTATTTTCTTCCAATTCACGTTCAAACTTTTACTATTTTCTTCCAATTTATTTTCCAAACTTTTACTATTTTCTTCCAAACTTTTACTGTTACTTTTTTTTTTACTTTTTATCATTTGCGACAATTCGTCTTTGAAAAGGAACATTTCAGGATCATGGCCATCCCTTTTTAACGCCTTCGCGAGCCGCCGCTGAAGTTCCGCTTTGTTACCGCTTGTCGCTTCATCCAACTCTTTTCACTCACACACACGTATGCCCTATGGCACACAAACACGCTTCGTACTCGCTACAGTATTTTTGCATACCAGCATACAAAATAAATAATAAATAACAACAGGTAATTAGAGTAGAACAATTTGCGTGAGTGCGCTTCAACTCCCAATCAAATAAGTGATGCACCTTTTTACATGTGGTTCTTAATCCCATGCCTTAACTTCCGTCCAAGCGAAATAACAATACCTTCTCTTAATTACTATAGTTCTCCGAAGAGTTACATTTTCGGACAAATGCAAGGTTCTTTTAATGTTAGATGATGTAAATATGTATTTTTATTTTTATATCATTCCGTTTATGTGTATGAAAATAAATAAATGTAAAACAAATCAATCAAAAGAAGTCACTTCCATGCTCGCAAATGGTTAATTTATAAATTCGAAAAAGGTTGTTAAAGGTGTATGTTTGGAGCAAGGCGCTGTACGGGTGAGAAAAATGGACGGTGGGCGCGGCGGAAAAGAAATTAGAAGCGTTCGGAATGTGGTGTTACAGGCGAATGAGGGGGATACCGTGGATAGATAAGGTTATAAATGAAGAGGGATTAGAAAGAATAAGAGAACAGAGGACTCTATGGAAGTCAATAAGAAATAGGCGAAATAGGTTGGTAGGACACCTTGTCAGGCATGAAGGTCTAGTCAGAGACATATTAGAGGCAGAAATTGAAGTTAGGAGAGGTAGAGGTAGACCTAGATTAGATTACTGTTTACAAATAGTTAAGGATATGGGTTTTCCTAGTTTTAGGGATAATGCGAAGATTAGCGCAGGATAGGAAAGAGCGGAGGTGCGTGTCCAACCAGTCTTAGGACTGACAACCTTATGATGATGATCATCATAAAAGTAAAAGTAAATGTATTTCTTATTGTTATCTTTATCTCAATGCTAACTTTAGGTAACTGCCCTTTCTCGGTAAATATCAGATGCAACAGCAATAGTAATTACTCCGATTACCCCCTTAAACTGATTACAGTATGGTAACAGTTGAAAAGATAACTTCGTTTTACACAAAAGTGTAGTAGTGAAGTAATCAAAACTAACCAGAATTTCTTTAAAACTATTACGTTAAGTAAACGTGGTAAAGAATTAGTGATTTTGGAATAGTTACGTACTTAAAAATTAATAGTGTTCAAGAGCAAAGAGAACTGTGGGACAAAATCTTGAATGATCGTCAAAATTGATTTTTAATAAAATGAAGTAGTTCTTAGAAAATACAATAAAAATTTAATTTTATTAAATACGTGTCAAAAAGTACTACAATGTTCATAAATAAAAAGCACCCTGTAGATGTATTGATAACCAGAATAAATTTTGATATTTTGTTTCGGTCGTGTTAAGGTGTTTATTTTAATTTAAAGTTATTATTAACAAGTAAGAAAATATGGACAGAAGTTAAGGTGTACCATCAATGTACTTACTACTTGATTTGTATTTTAAAATTTGATTTTACAAGAACGATGGAAATTCAAAAGGTTTTAAGTGAAAAAGCTAAACACATGTAATGGTAATTGAAAACGAATTTAAAATTTGTTTCGGAAAAAGTTGGGAATGATGAATTTAATGACAATTAAGCTGTGACTCCTGTAGAACGATCAATCTAGCCGAGTGCGTGCCCGTAGTAGCGTCTTGCCTGTAGCTCCCTGACAATTTAATAAATATGTAATCCTATTTACAATGGATTACAATTGAATAATATGTTCAACTGAAACTTAACTTTTCTTCACACTTTATAATGTAAATGCATACCTTTATAATTGTCGCTTCAAAACACTTCGGTTGGATATTCTCCAAAAATTCTTTGAGAGTAGTGTCTAAATAAGTTTTCATACGATTTTTCTGTTTTATCTGCGAGTAACACAAACAAAACAGGAACAGCGTTCGTACAAGTTGCATTGCAGAATCGAAGGAATCCTAGTTTATTTATAAAATATTTTTCGTGATCGTAAAAAGTGATATAACTTTAATGTTATTCAGTTATAACTAAAAAGGCAATTTGTAATATATTAGCGTTCGCCCACTTCAAGTATGTTATAGTCAAAGCTAAAAATCTATATGTATTAATCGCTCCGCGGATAGACTTATCAATCCTAAGTTTCAGCAAGATTAAATTTTTACTGTTATTCAATTGGCCGATTTAATGTGTTTTTGTAAATTGCAGCAGTAAATTCAACAGGAAAAGTTTCGTAGTCCTTAAAAATAAATTGTAAATTCGACCGGTTTGTGCTCAGGTAGACGCAGAAAATAAAAATAATATCTTAGTGCTAAACGCGGATTATAAGAATGTTGTTACATACTCTCTGATAGTATGAGTATTATTTAGTAGACAACCCCTTGCAGTAGGGGTAAGTGGTTTTCTAATTAGTTAATTTACTGCTGTTTTTTTAGATTATGTGAATTAATATCACATTACTTTTGTATATGTTTTTAAAATGTATAAGAAGATTAGTGCATTTTTTTTAAAGATTACATGTTAATGTACCTACACGTATGATAATTGCATTACTAAAAGAAAGTGCTGTTTTCTTTGATAAGTTTTTTTTCCACAATAACTAGTAGTATATAAAAGGGAGGTGCCCTCTCCAATACCTAAATATAAGTAATTTTTCCGGCCGAATTGACAGACTCAACTTTCGATAGAGTTGAACGGGGCAGGCCGAATTTACTACTGCCCCTTTTAACACCAGCTAGGGCCCTCACAAACTTCTTTCAGTGGGCACAGTGGGCAGGTTGACCGCACTGCATGAGGTGCAATTTAATTCCTACTGTTATTGTAACTACCTATATCAAAATATTATTTGCAAATATTTAGTTGACCGCCAATTGTTATCCACATCCGTCGCTCCTTTTTTCTTGCTGGCTAGTGTTAGCGAGCGACGCCAGTCGTTCCCTCGTCGGTTCGTGCAAAGTCTACGACGGAGACAGGGCAGTAATGTATAGAGAACTCAGTTTGTTTTTAATTTATTCAAATATACATTTCGATTGCGGTTTACACATGATAATTATATTAAAAGTTAGGAAAAGGCAACATGAACGAAGTGAATTTTGATTTCAAAAGTAATCCTATTAGTATGCATTAAGTGGTTTGCTGTTAAGACGTCGATGAAACCTAAGAAAACGCACTAATTTCACGAAGCAACACACATCGACCTTTAAAGACATTTCACTGGGTAGTCGGAATTAATGTTGGTATTTTTGCTAGGCCTGTACAATTGATTTAGTTGAACTGGGTCTGGGTGGAAGTGCCGAGTTAATAGGAATTGGCACGGCTAATCAATAAATAAAAATCAAATAATATACGATATAAAAGAAGCCAATAAAATTTTAAGACAATGGTGAACAATGTTGTTATATTTAAATGGTCAATAATGGCAAACAACTTACCTAATGGTCATAATATAAGGCCTATCATTACCTTATCGGTAAAAAGTCCAGTTTTCTATTGTTTAAAAACAATCCCTAAATACTGCTTCGAAATTAATCTTTACTTCATTTGCCAAAATGCAGTATAGTAACTGTTTAACGAAATCAGGCACAAAACTTTAGTGCAAAAACAGTCGTTCTCTCCACTGCTTTGTAAGTCAAGTTGCAACGTTATAAGGAGAATAATTTTCCCTTCCGAATGAAATTACTAAGATGATTTCGGTAAAATATCAGGTAAATAATTAACTTTTATGTTTATATTAGTTGTAATTGAAACTTGTAACGAGCAACATATACATTCATTTTGCAAATTACGAACGGTCCTATTATATTGAGTGAAACATTAATATTTGCGGTTTTATTCAGCATGCCTCAGACAGATGCATGCATGAAGAAATATTTGAGGTCCTCTTACTTTTTATTAAAATAAGAAAACTTGGGACCAGCGTAATAAATGCCTAACCGCTTTGGTATTTTTTTATAAACCAGTGGTAATTCCCGGAGTTGTACAAACACAAACCTCTCTCAACTGATACATTGAAGTACAGCTAAAAACAGAAACAAGAAATTAGTAAAAAATTAATAAATAATTAGATTATGATTAGTTTAAATTCCCCGGATTTGAAATGTGAGATATGCATTTGTTATGTTTTAGCTGCACAACAGTGTGTGAGTTGGAAAACATTCGAGAATCTCATAAGATGTGCTGTAGACGATTGGCTTTAGGGGTGGCATACTAGCGTAAATTGTACTTAGAAATGACGTAGGTGGCTGTTCTTGTGCTGTACAAGTATGAATTTAATAATCGCGTCCCGGTGGCAGAACCAAGTAGAACCAAAGCGACAACTTTCTTAGAATTATTTTTCGTGGAAAATATTTTTCTTTACGCTTCGATGAGTGTGATGAGAGATGCTAGTTTGCTGGGTCGCCTACAATACACGCACTTTTCGTGATAATTGTCACTACGAGGGGAGTGTTGTGACGATTTCACATTCTTTAACTTAAGAAATAATTGAATCTACTTCTGCTTGATGAAAATGCATTATAAAATAAAATAGTAAAAAACCAGCCAGAGTTTAACTCCGTGCAAAGTTGTAGGTATGTAAATACTTCGTCAAGATCTTTTTTTGTAATGTAATGTAAAAGGAAAGTACATACATAGGATTTGTAGATTTAGAAAAAGATTTTGACAATGTTAAATGCGACAAGAAGTTAAATATACTTAAAAATGTAGGAAGTTATAGAGCTAGGGTTGCAACCTAGAGAAGTAAACATTAAGAAGTAAGAAGGCAGTCAGACAGGGATGCACACTGCCACCGATACCTTTTTAACCTATACATGGAAGACGCGATCAACACCATTAAAGACAGTACAACTGTAGGGATAGATATACAGGGGCATAAAATTAGTATTTTGAAATTTGCAGATGATATAGCAGTATTAGCATCTAGCAAGGAGGAGTTAAAGATAGCTTTAAATAAAATTGAAGCGGTATTAACACAACAGTACTGTATGAAAATAAATAAAAGTAAAACAAAAATACTGGTATGCAAGGGAAGAAAAAGTAGGGAAAGAGTGATTATAAAGATAAGTGACGAAAAATTAGAAGTGGCTGATTTTAGATATCTAGACCATTGATTAGCATTCGGGAGGACGCCGGTTCGATTCCGGGTCCGTCTGCCTTGGTCCAAGTTTTTCTGTGGTTTCCTTGGATCAATTAGGCAAATGCTGAGGCAGTAATATTCCACAGATAATCTTTCACTCTCTTCTGTCTTCGTTTCGTCCGTCTCATCTTTCTTACCCGAACCACCACCCATCCATTCCCACGATTCCTGAAAGCAGGCTGAAGAGGGCCTTCCGCCCTACCTTCCGGCGTAGTCCGGAGGGACTGCCCGCCCACCAGCATTACTGGCTGGTGGGAATGAAACACCCAAAGGTTTTTTTAAGATATCTAGGAAATCAGATAAGTCAGGACGGAAGGTGTAGTAGGGATATAAAGCAGAGCATAGCGCAGGGTCGAGTCGCCTTCAATAAATAGAAGTCACTATTATGCTCGCGAACTGTTAATTTAGAAATTCGAAAAAGGTTGTTGTGGTGCATGTTTGGAGCGCGGCGCTGTATGGGTACGAAACATGGACGGTGTACGCTGCGGAAAAGAGAATGTTAGAAGCGTTCGAAATGTGGTGTTACAGGCGAATGATGAGGATACCGTGGATAGAGAAGGTTAGAAATGAAGAGGTATTAGAAAGAATAGGGAAACAGAGGATTCTGTGGAAGTAAAAAAAAAATAGGCGAGGTAGGTTGGTAGGACACCTTCTTAGGCATGATGGTCTAGTCAGAGACATATTAAAGGCAGAAACGATAGTTGGGAGGGGTTGAGGTAGGCCTAGATTAGATTATTATTCACAAATAGTTAAGGATGTGGGTTGTTTTAGTTTTAGGGAAATGCGAAGATTAGCTCAGGATAGTAAAGAGTGGAGGTGCGTGCCCAACCAGTCTTAGGACTGATGATCATGATGTAACTAAAGATCTTATAATACTCACTATGGACAGCGCGTGCCGCTTGGTTGGTGAATCCAGCATATAAAAAGGATAGATATACAGTAGCACATGACTTAGAGCAAGAGAGGCAGGCCATCTACTGCTAAAGATCTTATGATACTGTTCTATATGTAAATGATTTTGTTTTGTAGACATAAGAAAAAATAATAAATATCCATCATCAATATAGTATTCGTAGGAATACCCGTGTAAATGTTAGGAAATTCTTTACCTTTTCAAATATTAGTATTCTTTATTTTCATTTGATTTAGTCGCATTCTTTTGTGTTTATATTTAAAATTCCAATATTTTTTTGTACCTTCTCAATAATGATCGTATTAATTTGTTTGACATTTAGAGAATACTTTAATGTATAAATTCACCAATTCAACCAAAAGAAAGGGTACTTTCAAAATTAACCAAATTAATTCACTTCAATTATCAATAAATATGTATCCATGATTACTAATGGGTAGTTCTGTAATTGTTCTTTTATAATGTAATTAATTAATTAAAGTTCTATTAAAGCGCTTCTTTTAGTATTTTTAATTTAAGTAAAATAGTTGTAAAAAGGTAACTGTTTTAAATGAAAATATTGTATACAAACATTCCCAAATTGAAGAAATTATTTATGTTTCAACCATAAGGCAATGGAAAGTTCGTCTATCATTAAATAAAATAGATAGATATACTTATAGTGAAATAAAATTTTTCCATCATTAGCAAAATTTAAATTCACAAACACATTGTTTTAGTAGTAACATTAACATTCATATTAATTATATCATCGTAGAAGTAGTTCTTTTATATGAAACTGAAAAACAAGTAGCGTGATTTCCATTAAACGGAAACTATTCTAGTGTCAATATCTACTAATGCTAGACATGTAAACCAATTAAAATTTTGCGGTTCCTACTAGGTAATTTATGAATTAAAAGAGATCAAAAACAATTAGTTCATTTACAAATACAATTATCAGCGTATGATTCCCTTTCTACTACTCTAATGATGATACATAAAAATGTAACTAATATTCTCGTAAGCGGCTGAGATAAATTTCACATTTTTTATTAAATCATTGATTAGTTTTGCAGTTTCACAAAAATTGGCCCACTAATACGTTAAATATGATTAAAAGTTCTTAACATTCTAAGCCACCACATTCAGTGATGGTGTATTTTTGCCCTAAATCACGTGGTACTACAAATTTTTGCTCCTCATCACACTCACTCGTGTAGCATCATCGGTATTGGATTCAATACTACATACTGGAAACATCGGCTACGCTCTATCTTTGAATATAAATATAAATTTACAATTTTTAGATTTTTTCTTTGCTTGTGCTTCTTACCAAATTTCATCTTTACAGATCAATGGGAAGTACCGTATACGCTTTGATTCCCTTGCGGTTGTTAAAATATGCGTCATAAACGGTCCAATCTTTTGATTGTATTGATTTAAAGGTTTGATTTTTTCACAGCTTCTAGGGCTGACAGACCTAAGTATTTGATATTAATTACAACATTAAAGTCCAGTCATATTAGGGGTTTCGCCTCGAAATGAGAGATAATAAGCTGTAAACTTGTACAGGCCTGACGCTGGAAGCTAGCGGAAATTTTAAAATGGCGTGGATGCGCGTTGGTAAAAGTAGGCAGTTTTAGGTATAAAGATTGCAGCCCTCATTCTTCAGTATTCCTATCAGGGGCGTAGATTAAATATTTAAAAGCAGGGATCAGTGAGTAAGTAATAGACATACAAACAGAAGAAGTAATTGTTGATGTTGGTGACAGTGATAGAGATTCCGATGGTGACAGTGAATGTGAAAACTAACTATAAAACCAAAGCAATAGGTTAATTTTTTCTTTTTGATAAGTCATGTTTTTACATTATTTTCTAGTACGCTACTGTCCCATCTGTATTATTACTATAATTTACGCCTACTGAAAGCTTATTTGTGTATCGGTTCCAAGTGACTTACCCAAATAGGTCATAAATGGGCAAGTACCTGCGCGACCGCTCGCCAGCTTCCTTCGTCAGACCTGTATTAACTTTTATTTTGGCATTCTAAATGTTGTGTCAAAAGTCACATAAAATCTCGTGTCCGTATCTTAAAATATTCAAGGTCAAAGGTCACCAAAACCGATTTTTCGCTAATATCTCGCTTTTTTTCTCATAATTTCGACAGTTAATTTTTAAATATGTGAGTAGACAAATAATGTATTTTTTTAAGACATTGGTTTTTACTATTTCGGCCATTATAAAATAAATATATTTTGTAAACAATGATAAATCTCGCGAACCGGAAGAATGTTCAAAGTGCTCCACAGGTTAGTCACCCCTGGCGTAGAGGTTTATACCACTACTTATCATTCGGGAGGACATCGGTCATAAATTGTGAAGGGTATCATAATTCACGCATAGTACATATACAGAGGACTGCAATTATTGTCCCGAGTGAATATTCATCATTTCGACAAGAACAATTAAATGGAAAGAAAATTATTTAGTAATTTATTACATTTTCATTAAAAAGAATATTACTTGTTAGACCGTTTAATATTTTATTTGTATATATGGTGTAGTTTTTTCGATTTGATATGTTTTCATATTCATAAATGTCAGGTATCCAAAACTATAAATGAAATAAAAAAATAATCATTCATTTAGGTATGTATAAATGCAAACAGTTACACTTTTTACATTATATCTGAGAATATTTCTTCGTCTTTCTATTTTAAACTAATACCTAATTGTTTCTGTTAAAGAATCTCAAAAAACTACTGAGACTGTAAAAATATTTTACTTAAAATTACGAAAAAAAAAATCTGAAGAGGAATCAACACCATGCAAACTCAAAAAATACTGACATTAATAATGTTAATGGATTGAAAATTGCAATTGTTTATTCAATATTTTAGTGATACAATTAGTATAGGTACTGCGACCCTTCATGTACCTACACCTTTTAATTTGAATGGACAAGATTATTTTAAAAAAATGTTTAATTTAATTTGAAATTTATATTTTATAAAATGTCAATTAATTAATGTTTTCCGGCTTCTAGGTTTTATTCTTACAGATTTTAATCATTTTCTCAATACTCTCCAAAGTACACTCTCTATGGATTCAAGATAAAGTTCAAAATTTATCACAAATTCGATTTCCTCTTCGACACCAGCAGCATTCAAAGATAAGTAATTACGATTATAAAAACGAAAATATGGACCTTAATGTTCGCGTAAATGCTCAACCACCACAACCATGTAATCCAAAATTTCCTTGCCGCCAACCATACAAATGTCGTCATCCAAATGAAAATCATATATCCAACAGAGAACCAGGAAAGCGCCGCGTATGTTGGATGATGATTGGATGCTGCCTCGAAGACGTTCCTCAGTCGGCAACATGTAATACAACTCCAAAATGTCCAACTCCAAAATGTCCAACTCCAACATGTCCAACTCCAAAATGTCCAACTCGAACGCGACCAACTTCTGGAACTCGAACAACTACTGGAACTCGAACAACCACTGGAACTCGAACAACTACTGGAACTCGAACAACTACTCGAACTCGAACAACTACTCGAACTCGAACAACTACTCGAACTCGAGCAACTACTCGAACTCGAACAACTACTCGAACTCGAGCAACTACTCGAACTCGAACAACTACTCGAACTCGAGCAACTACTCGAACTCGAACTAGAAAAACTACACGCGGCCCCCCCATCACTCTTCCCGACCCAGATTACACACCAGATGAAACTGAATCAACAGAAACAACTGATACACCAGAATGCACCACCGAAATTCCACCCGGTACGGGGTCCACGCCTTCATGTCAAATAACAAGTAAATGTCCACCGGAATGCGCAAACAACACAAATCCAGGTTGTAACATATACCGATTTGAACAGAACTTAATCTACTTTATATTAATGGCAAATAATAAAGAAAACTGTAACGCAACAGTACCTACACTAGAAACAACACCAAAATTAATAATCCCAACACCAGCACCAATCCCAATCCCAATACCAACACCAGCACCAGCACCAGTACCAGCACCAGCACCAGCACCAGCACCAGCTCCAGCACCAGCACCAGCACCAGCACCAGCACCAGCACCAACACCAGCACCAGCACCAACACAAGCACCACCACCAGCACCAACACCAACACCAGCACCAGCACCAACACCAACACCAGCACCAACACCAACACCAACACCAACACCAGAAGGAACAACTCCAAGTGGCGAAGGCACTGATGATGTGCATTATCTTGATGCCACTGGGAATGCAAAAACAGAACCCGCTCTGTGATTGTCCCTTCAGCTCAAACAGCTGTAAGAGATTTATCTGCACAAGGCTCAATTTGAGAAGAAGGTTCTGAAAATAAGGATATATCGATTTCAACTTGATCTACGTCCCAGCACCATAAGTATGCTTCCATACCCTCCCAAATCTTCCTTGATATAATAGTGGTTAATTCGCATTATATATATTTAATTATATTATAAGAAAATATCAAATTTAATGTTTTAGTGTATCATTATATATAGCTCATAAAAATATATCTGTTTTTAATTAATTAATTTATATGCTACATACGGAATAATAAATAATATGCTGAACGTGGGAAATGACTACCTTTTTAAACTAGTAGTTTCAAGCCTTACTTAATTGCTTGCAAATATCCTAAAATAATTCTTTATTAAAAAACGCGTGCCTTATCTGTGGTAAACCGCTGGCTATTTTTACGCCATCATTTAATATTAATTACACAGCAGATACGTTAATTTTCTTAATTATTTATGCTAATAAATTGTTGTTAATCAACACTACACTAGGTAAGTAATTGATAACGTACAAGTTTTCTAACAAACTTTTTTTATTTGCTTGTGAACTTATAAGTATGTAAAAAGCAAAGAAAGAAAAATTATTTAGTGAGAGACACGACAAGCGACAAAATGACAGGTCGTGTTTGTTAGATATAGAATACTCTTACCCACTCCTACGTGATAAGTCTATAAAAGTTAATACGCTGAGTCTAGTTTTCCTTTAGATCGATAAAAATAGGTATCCAAATTATGTGGTTAAGTTGAGCTGGTAGTACCTGGCCCTTTGGTCGCCCTCCCTCCCCTCCTAAAGCCGGCACTGTATGAATGAAATCTAGGAATTGTATACAATTCCTAGTAAATATATACAATTCCGAGGTTATTTAAGAAATCTATAAAATATTGTTTCAAAGACTTCTTAATACACACATATCCTGGGAAATGTATACATTTCCTAGAAATTGTATGAAATTCCGATATTGTACTAGGAAATGCATTACACTAATGCTTTCTGTGAATAAAATGAATAAAACACGTTAGTAAACTGAGAATCAAGGTTATCTGTGTTTGATGAGGTTAGGTTTGGAGATATATATGCATTAGAGACGTTATTGTAGGGTTATTAGGTAGATAGACTGGAGTTTCGTTAATGCTCCTACCCGCCGAAGGCGGGCTGATACGTTGAGTGTTTAGAGAATTTAGTTTTACGTTATTTTCTGTTTTCCTAAATAAAGTTAAATTTTTATTGGCTTAAAAGTGGTGTTATAGGCGGATGATGAGGATATCGTGGGTAGAAAAGGTTAGAAATGAAGAGGTATTAGAAAGAATAGGAGAACAGAGGACTCTGTGGAAGTCAATAAAAAATAGGCGAGACAGGTTGGTAGGACACCTTCTTAGGCATGAAGGTCTAGTCAGAGACGTATTAGAGGCAGAAACAGGAGTTAGGAGGGGTAGAGGTAGACCTAGATTGGATTACTGTTCGCAAGTAGTTAAGGATGTGGGTTGTTCTAGTTTTAGGGAAATGCGAAGTTTGGCTCAGGATAGGAAAGAGTGGAGGTACGTGTCCAACCAGTCTTAGGACTGATGACCTTATGATGATGAAAAGTTTTTAATCATTTTTTAAAAATTCTTTTTCGAACCCGTGAACATTATGATAAAAGAATAATATTGTTGGGGCGAAAGGGGAGAAAGGCTGGCGGCGGTGGAGAGAGGGCAACGGCTGTATTAGATCGATATAATGCGCAGCCGCGCACCGAGCGAGGAGTCTGTGTTAGTTAGTGTCCCGACGGTGTGTGCTGTGCTCAGCTGTTATTTTTTTACCTCTGCTCTCCACCTAGCTGAGCGTCATTGCCGCTATTTGCGGTCTGTATAAAAATCAAATCATAATTTGCAGTAAACCTGTAAAAACGTAATGTGTGCTGGGACATAGTAAAAATGAAACTTCAACGGACAAGTGGAAAAATGAATGGCAACGGACAAATTTTTACTTGGAGTTTTACGGGCAGATTTTCAATCTGGTCAAGTACATTAACAATCTGCCCGTAAAACTTGAAGTAAAAATTTTGTTGCCATTCGTTTTTCTACTTGTCTGTTGTCATTCGTTTTTCCACTTGTCCGTTGAAATTTTACTTCTATTATGTGTCCCAGCATACATTTCGTTTTCACAGGTTTACTGCAAATCATGATTTGGTTTTTACACAGACCGCAAATAGAGGCAATGATGTCCAGCTACGTGGAGGGCTAAGAAAACAGCAGCTGAGCACAGCACACGCCACCGGTACTCTAGTGAACTCCCTGCTCTTTCGTGACAGAAAAACTCGTAATACCTCTCGTCTATAAGTAAAATTCACTTTAATAATATATTTGTAACTTTTCACTTAACAGTACGGCGGGGTTCGAGCCCACGTTGTTTCAAATTTTGACTTTATTCCTTTAGTTTCAGTAGAAGGATGAAGTCGTTTCGTTAAAGGTTCCTTACATCATGGTATGAATTTACTATGTTGGGTTGTTATCCGTATTGTAAAGAAAAGTGAAAATGAACAATAACGATAGCTTTTACCACTACTAAAAAAAATTTTGTTGCGATTCGTATTTTTCGCTTGTCCGTTGAAGTTGCACTTCTACTATGTGTCCCAGCATACATTTCGTTTTTAAATATTTTCAGTAATATAGGTACTTTAATATGGACGTTTATGTTACTAAATGACGTTATCAAAGAAGAACCTTAAACTAATAATAAACTGTTATGCTCCTGTTGGTTAGCGAGGCTTTTTTTCTTATTATCACAGCGTTTTCTACATTTATTTATATTCATTTATGATTGTTTATTTTTGTTATTTTCTTTTTTTAATTTTTTTTTTTTGTATATTTCAGATGTCAGGTGACGTCTACGGAGATTTGGTAAGTGATTCCTATATTTTTTCTAGCAAGTACAAATACTAATAGTTCTATTTAAAGGAAATATAATTATATTAAGGGTAACTGTAATTAAGGAATTAAGGGCGCTGCGCCCCAAGGAACCCCTGGGGGGGGGGGTTCAACGAATCATTAAAATTTTATTTAAACGGTAACGATATTGAACATAGCTGAGTTTCTCTATTAACTCTCTATTCAATTCCTGGTCGAGAGTCATGAAAAATAGCATAAGCACCACGGGAGGAAGTAAGCATGTGGTCTCAGCAGCAATTTCGTCCTTTTCATCTCTAGACGCGTAATAAAGTAATATAATGTCGAAAAACTCGAGACGTATTGTGGTGAAATTATATACTTTACATTGTCATGTTCATGGAACTCAAATTTACAGCTTCTATTGATCATTCTTCCCCTATTTGGTATTCAGTTGTTTAATCAAATCAATATTCGGATAAAAGTACTTTATCTAAAAAATACCGTCGACGTTTCGCCCAGATTGTTGGGTTTTCTCAAAGCTAAAATATAAGGTGGAAATTAATATTTTATTAAGAATGGACCGCATTGATCTTTCTCCAAGCTTACCTAGTTTTATTTAGTTGAAAATGTAACGCTGATGGATTTTCTTAAGTGGTACATGCTCTAAAATTAACAATCATTAATATTTCCACTTCTTAAACTACAGTTTTATTAATTTTTTTGGATACATAATATAACAAGTTTTTTGAATGTTTTTTTGTAGATGTTTGTATACTTTTTTTTTTTAAAGTGTTTGTGTATGATTGTCACCATGTGGTTTTTAATTATTTATGTATTTATTATTTTAATCATACCAAGTGTTACCTATAACAATTTTATATTAATTAGCTGTGTAGAGGTTAAATAATAATGGTTGTTAATATTAGAGCTTGTACCGCTTAACCAAATCCATCAGCAGTACCTTTTTAACTAAATAAAACTAGGTAAGCTTAGAAAAAAGATCAGTATGGCCCTTTCTTAATAAAATATTAATTGCCACCTTATATTGTAACGTTAAGAAAGCCCAGCAAATTTAACAATTCAAATCTACAGAAGTCTGATCTGTCCTTGGCCATGCAAAAAAATGTTGATCGCTATGTTAATCTTAAATATCCTTTGTAATAGTAAAACGGCCAATAAAGAAATAAAGTTGAGGTCACTGATGTACATGAGTATTAAATAGGAGCCAAAATTGCTCATAACCATATGCAGATTTGCGGTAAGGGCAGAAACAGAGAATATCAAGGATATCTGTGAAATAAGTCAAAATTTGATCACTTATTTGCAGCGTTTTATTTCGAAATTCAGTACGTATATGTAATTGTTTATTTTTTTCTATAGGTATACGTAAGGATATATCCAAAACATGGCAAATATATTGAACATTTAGACATACAATAATAGATACAATTAATAAACGAATCAGTAACATTAGATTACTGTTCTAGAAAGTACCTATTAACTAAATAGTAGTTCTTAGATTTTAGAAAAATTTACGAAATATGTCTAACTATCGTACTGTAAAAGGGTTGGAAGTATTTCGTATGTTGTAACAAGAGGAACCACCTGCACTGATGGTACCGTTGGTGTTACAGTTGATAACAATGGTTTATTGGGATCATTTTCTAGAACTGCCTCATCCGCCTCTCTCTTTTTAAAATTTTCGTTTGAAATCACGTCAGTTACTGACTCATAATTTTCTTCTGAATCTTTTTTATTGCTTTCATTAACGATTGGGTTTTCATCAAGTTCTATACTAATTACTTGTTTTGTGCTACTCGGTTCATCTGTTGAATGTGCCTGTTGTGTCAGTATTGTGTCTACGGGTGCTTTATCGGTTGAAGAGTAGGCATAGGTAATAACTCCTTCTATACTCAAATCATAATCACGATCAGTACGTTGATTGCTTCCTTCACTTATAGTTACTGATATTGGAAGGGCTGCTGCAGCAGCTATTGCTACAGGCTCTGTAGCGCTTGTTGTTGGAGTTGTTGTTGAAGCTGTTGTTGGAGTTGTTGTTGAAGCTGTTGTTGAAGCTGTTGTTGGAGTTGTTGTTGAAGCTGTTGTTGAAGTGTTGTTGAAGCTGTTGTTGAAGCTGTTGTTGAAACTGTTGTTGAAGTTGTTGTTGAAGCTGTTGTTGAAGTTGTTGCTGAAGTTGTTGTTGAAGTTGTTGTTGAAGTTGTTGTTGAAGTTGTTGATGAAGTTGTTGATGTATTGCAATTTTCTTTACCTCCCATGAGTATGAAATATACTAAGTTCTGTTCGAAATGATATACATTTTTATTTTCTGTATTTGTTATGTTTGGGCAACCCGGTTGGCATTCTGTTAATGTTTCAGGTGTTTTATTGTCTGAAGGTGTTGACAATTTCGTTTTACAAGTAGACGATGTAGTTGGTTTGGGGGAATGTGTTGATGGTGTGTGAGACGATGGTGTTTGCGACGATGGCGTTTGTGATGATGATGGTTTTGATGGTTTTGATGGTTTCGATGGTTTTGATGGTTTTGGTGGTTTTGGTGTAGGAGGAGAATCGGAAGGTGTAGTGTCGGTAGTTTCGGGAGGAACAGTTGGGGGTGTTGCTTTTGTACTTAATGAATCCCCGATATCGTGGATGCAACATCCATATATCATACAACATATTCGGCGCTTTCCTGGTTCTTCTTTTCCGTGTTTATCCGTGGTGTGTTTTGGATAGTCAGTTTTCTTTTTTTTTTTAACATGGGCTCTCCTGCTTACCTCAAAATGTTGTGGCGAAGGTGTACTTGTTAAAATAGATGTTGTAGTTGTGGTACATGTTGGTTTTGAGGGGCACCATTTTTGCGTTTGTCTTTTACGTGGAATACAACGATGTCTTGGTTGAGCGCTTACGTGAATGCCAATATTTAGACCTTTGTTAAATATGTTATTATCATCGATTTTACTTATGTGTAGGACGTTTTCTTTGTTAATACTAGCAGCTGACTGTCGAAGTGGAAAATGAATTTGTGATAAATTTTGAACTTTGTCTTGAAGCCATAAAGAATGTACTTGATAAAATACCGAATATGTGATTAAAAACTTCAAGAACGAAACCTAAAAAAGAAAACAGTGATAATTGAAGATTAATATCAGTAAAGTAGAGAGAAAACTAGTGTTCCACATATTAGATAAAAACGCTTTCATTTCAATTAAACTTAAATTGTAAAATGTTTATAACTGCAATTTTACAATAAGTACAATTATGTTAATGATATATGTATAAATGGTGTTGCCAATTCGGTTAAATGCTGGCCTTCGAGTCTTGCATCAACGAAATTCTTTTGATAGTCTACATTTTACTTACTACTTCTTTATCATATTTGATGTAAGTTCGGTTATTACTAGAAACTACCACGTGCTTTTTGTTCTAGTTTGTTGTCTTCATTGTCTATGTCCAGATGTCCAGTACGCCGATTGCGAATAAACTGGTCGATCAAAGCCGACCAGAGGCAATTTTTCTCATTGCAGAAGATGAAAAATGATCAAATTTACTTACAGACGTTTTATCAAAATTAAGTGATTAAAAATGTATAATTACTAGAAAAAACAAAACATTAATAGAAACATGATAGCCCGTATTGTCGGCTCTGATTTAACATCTGGGATTAATAGAAATGATCGTCTGCATTAACGCATACAAAACAAAATTTATTATGCTAATAGAAAAAATAAATTAATTTGAATCATTTTCCAAACGTGATCGTCTCAAATTCTTATAACATGTAAAAAAATAAAGAAATTAAAATGTTAACTGAAGGTTAACAGATTAGATCTAATGACTTTGAAAAAATTAAAAATGCGTATTTTTATTTTCCTTTCAAAAAGGATTAGAATGTGAAACATATTTACGAAAAAAAAGTCAGACGTCTGTCATATAGAAAAGAAGGCGGTTGAAAATGAAATTGCTACTTTACCAACTAATATAATTATTAAAGCCAAAAATGAAGATTTTTGGAAAAATCCCATTATTACCAAATTAGTGTAGCGAATTTCATTTTTATTTTGGGATTACATACATTTGTGAATAGAATTTTTTATATTAAAAGTTAACGAAAATTACACTACTGATTTCCATATTGAAGATTCATTAACATTATCTTCATCTTGATGTGCAACAGGCAGCCACAAGATTCTCATTAATGATGGGACAGTAAAAAGCAGTGTAAATCTATATTTTTTTGTAATTATTCCCCAATTAACCTTTAGTTGGATGCAGAACCGGCAGCATGTTCTGCGCGGATGGGTAGTTGACCTTACGCAATCTGAATGAGTGGGGATAAAAACGGATAAAACAAAATAATATTATTATATTACATAAAAATAGCAATATTGCTGATCGTTCGTAGACATTCGCGGCAGACTGACACATATCAACAAATTATAGAAACCTCAAAGATATAGTAGACTAAGTGGCTGAAGGTCATCAGGACCGGATTAAAGTATAAATAAAATTATTTATTTCAGACAGATATTGAAAACAAAAAAAGTGGAGAAAAATTGAAATAATGAATTGAGCTTTACGGTTAACAATTTTTCATGGTATTCAAAATCATATTTTACTAAATATTTACTTACAGACCAAATAAAATATTTTCATTACCTAATAAAAAATATGAATATTTATTATTGTTTGACAAAAAATATTTACCACTATAATTACATCCACCCCTCTTAAAAATGAAAATAATTTTATATTGGACTTACTATTACAAACGCAAATTAACGTGATTATCAACGAATATTAATACATTCAAAACTGGTTTGGTATGATTAATACAAATTTCAAGAAATAATTAAGTGTACCATTTCTCCCCCACCTCTGTACCATAAAAAGTTAGTGACGGTCTCACCCCCATAAAAGGTTGTGGAGGTTCAATGTTAATAAATATGCCAATTTTTATATATTTCTGGGCACGTAAATATTTATATAGTCATTCTTAAACAATATTCAAAGGTAAAACTAATGAAAAATACATAAAACCGAAGGGGGTGGGGGCCATCNAATAAAAGGTTGTAAAGATAGCAACGCACTTTAAAAGTCAGTCTACTATATCTTTGAGGTTTCCATATTTTTCCTTATTTACATTTGCTAGCGGTCTACAACATTCCACCCTTTCGTGGGATTTCATTTGGTGTATGAGTATCAGTAACCACGTGTTCATTGTATTTTTTGAAATGGTGTACAGTAAAAGCTCTTTATTCGCAGGGTATACGTTCCAAAACTATTAATAACTACAAGTGGTTTGTCGCAATGATTTCATTTATATATTTTTTCATATATTTTACGTTATTTCAAATAAACCGACAAATAATAGTCGGTATTAGTATAGGAATAAGACAGCATTCATTCGATTCTTGTAACCAGCTTTCTGAGAATTATAACATCGCATTTTGCACGTAGGCAGGTCATAAAATTGACCGATCGGGCTAGGGTTTATGAGTCTTTTGTCCGGTTCCATCCGGTCGGGCGGTAGTTTCGACCACGGGAAATTCCTAGGTTTACGTACATTTCAGATGTCTTGTTTATGTGTATGCATGTGCTGGTTACGAGGAACAAATGTTGTTGCCATTACTAATAGCATTCGGGTAGCGACCCTTGTCGAACGCACAACATCTTGTCTTTATCAATATTCCCTTTTTGTATTTCGTTGTTGTAATTCAAATTCTAAAGTTTATTAAATCCAATAGTAAATTCAGTTATCCAGTTTTTTATTTTACTTATAATCTACAGAAATTACTGTGTCAAATTAATTTGGGGCACAGTTGTGGTCTAGTGTATATAGGAGACTTACAATCTCCTTGGGAACTTTCCGTATGCTAAGTCCTCAACTTTTTCCAACAAGGAATTAGAATTAATACATAATAATACTCACTCTTAAATAAATATTAATTGTTGTTATATAAACATTTAGTGTAATACACTTACTGTAATATAACTGCACAGATATACAGTAAAAGCTCTTTATTCGCAGGGTATACGTTCCATAAATATGTCGCGAATACCGAAACCGTGGATATGGAATGGTAATTAGTATGGAATCATAGGGGATACGTTATAAGGTTCCAAAATAAAACCAATATGTTTTAAAATAAAATCAATTTATTGAGAAATTCGCAATTAAAGTTAATCGTTATAATTAGCTTTAGGCAAGGGTTTAAAAAATTTAGTGATTTTTTCTTGATTTTAATTTTTAAATTAGTCCACTCTGTTACTTTCTTTATAAAAGTCGCCTCGGTACCAGCCAACAGTACTCAAAAGATCCCAATACGTTGAAAAATAACACCGAATCCTTTTCTCTTTACCGATTGCATCCGCGAATAATGAAATTTTTAGCCGCGAATACAGGAACTGGGTTGCAATTTTTTCACCCGCGAATAATGAAAACGCGAATAAGGAAACCGTGAATAAGGAACTTTTACTGTAACCAAAACATTAATTTAGCAATATAATATATTGAATATACAGTATACAATAATATATACGATGCCGCTCATTAACAGCTGACTGTAATACCGATATGCGCATGCGTGCCTTCCTATTCCCATACCCTATCATCGCGTCGCGAGACAAAACGCTGCAAAACGTGTCGTTTCATGGCCTTGAGATTTTACTCCCATCGAGTCCAAAGAAGTTTCACTTCAAAAATGGACAGAAACATCTTCGAATGTACTTCTTAGAGATGAAATAAGTTGGTCAATCATATCAATGAACGGTTGTCTAAACAAATCTTTCGGGGTCGTGAATTCATTTGTATCAGCTGCCCCTCGCCCTTCAGATTGATATGTTTATAAACTTTTTATCGGCGCGGAATTTGACATTCGTTTAGTTGAATGTCAGCAATAATTTGAACGTTTTTTTTCCATATTTCCAAACACTTTAAATGTCAGCAACTGCTTCTCTCTTTTTATATGATTCGATCACGTAAAGATCAGGGTATACTTCGTTTAGTTTCTCTAGCGATGTGACCTTTAGTTTGACCGGCGCAAAGTAGAAAAGAACAGCACTAGGCCAGAAAAGAAAGGAGACAACTCTCGGCCAAACTCTTAATCGGTGAGGAGCGTATAATCCTTACAGTACTGCACGGAAAAATTGACCATTTTATCCACTATAATTGCATTGCTCAAATGTGCTTTTATTGGTACCATTTATTACTGAAAATATTAACGAGATGTTTATTTATATTAGAAGACATATTAAAGGCTTTAACGCTTGTTTTCGACTCGCACTACTATTCAAGATTAAACAAAACTTTTGGCAGGTACTGTATGAAAAACTATGTTAAATGAATAAAAGTCGAGACTATAATGAGCTTTTTTCTCTCTACCTACGATTTTGCCAGCGCGCATCCAAGATATTGGAAGGGGTACTTCGTTAGAGAAAGTAAACGAAATATAATTAGACCGAATGTCCTTTTTTATGGTTCAAATTTCAGCTTTTACAAAGCAGTGTGACTCATTTGTTTATTTAAAGATATTTACCGCAATTTTTAAATATAGCTATTGAATGTCATTAGTAACAGATGCATTGCCGTCAAAAAGCATGTAAAGATATGGCAAATCGGCATAAATCACCCTGTCTACGCGCGGAAGACGGAGCAGAAATTTGGCAACCAATTTTTACGTCTGTAAATCATGTCGAACTATAATGCATGACGAGAAACGAATAATGAAAATGACTTATTTGACCGATATATTCAATAAACTCGACGTAATCAGCAAATTCATAAAGTGAATAACCACAACTAAGTTTGCAGTGAGAGACAAAATATTTTCTCTAATAACGATGAAAAACAAATTTGGCTTCTAGATTGAATGTGCTGAACAAAAAGGTTACGAATGTTTATCCTCTTCCAAATGAGAATTTGATCGATATTAATCCTCTCTAAAACAAAAATTCGAATCGAATGATTGAAACTTGAATGACCTTCGGATTGAACTTCCGATTAAATAAAAACTTTTTAACATAACAATTAAACCGCCGAAAAGAACTGAAAAGCAAAAAATAATAAACCTTTATTTTATTAACGTTAACAACTACGTTCTTCAACTAATGTGAGTATACCTAAGTATTTTTGAGTAGGCCCTAAACAATCAATAAACAAAGATCACTAAATTACCTTAAATTTAAACAAATAACCATTGCATTGTTAATTTTATTTGGTTATTTCTTTAAATTTAAGGTAATTTAGAGATCTTTCTTTATTGATTGTTTAGCGCCGACTCAAAATTACTTAGGTATTCCTACATTAGTTGAAGAACTTAATTATTAAGGTTTATAAAATAAAGATACATTTGCAATG
>NW_020442416.1:226231-232017 GCF_000699045.2 Agrilus planipennis
TTATTTCTTTAAATTTAAGGTAATTTAGAGATCTTTCTTTATTGATTGTTTAGCGCCGACTCAAAAATACTTAGGTATTAGTTGAATAACTTAGTTATTAAGGTTAATAAAATAAATGTTTGTTATGTTTTGCTTTTTAGTTTTTTCGGCAGTTTAATTTTTAAGTTTTTATTTTATAATATTTTGTGGCTATAATCTACTAATTGCTACTACTACTACTACTACTATTATTTTCCTACTATAAATCATCCCCTGTTTTCCTACCCCTAGGGTTAGATTTTTTCCAAGTTTATAAGGGATCAGCTTCGGGGTATACCCTTTTCAATAAAAAAGAATTATCAAAATAGGACTTAAATTATTTGTTAAAAGTGATTGAGAAGCTCTATAGGAATATTTCGTTAAAAAATATATATTAAATATTCTTAAACTTTAATTTTTTTTTATAGCAATATTGTTAATCAAACCTAAATAAAATGAAAATACGTTTTTTTTTTCGTACCTTGGTACCTACTTTAAACCATTTATTTTAATTTAAAGCAAAAATAGTTTACAACCTGCATCGTCCGCAATAATTATACATAAAGTTTATCTATTTACCTGATGTTTTACTGAAAACATTTTAGTAGTTTCATTCGGATAGGAAAATTATACTCGTGATGTCGGAACAACACGGATTACGTAACAATGGAAAGAACGAGTGATTTTGCACTAACGTTTTGAGTCTTATTTCGTTAAACAGTTACCGTACTGCATTTTTGAAAATGAAATAATGATTAATTGCGAAATACCATTTAGGGATTGTTTTGAAACAATAAGCAACCGAGCTATTTACTAATAGGTATCGATACACCTCGCATTAAGATCATTAGGCAAGTTGTTTGGTATTGTTGATCATGCAGACATAAAAATGTTGTTCACCATTGTCTTAAAATTTTATTGGTTTTTATAATCGTGTTTTCCTTGGTTTTTTATTTATTGAGACCGTGTTAATTTCTACCTAATTCGGTACTTCCACCTGATGGTGCCGATTCATGTACAAAGAGGCTCCTTCAAACGTGAAAGCTAACAAGAGCAGAGTTGTTACTTTCGACAAGTGGAAATTCTTTCTTGGATACTATTCAATTAACCACGATGTGTAGCTAGTTGCAGTAGTACTGACTATATAACTAACGTTATATTGATTTTCACTCGTTTTATTTTGGTCAGTAATAATGTGATGGAATTTCGTTTGAATTTTTTAAAATTAATGCAAGTAACAAAAAGTTATTTTTCCAGCTTATAGCGGGATATCGTCAGATGTAAGTACTTTTATAACTACAAGAGATTTTATATAAATCAATAACGAGATGTTTAATAGAAGTAGAACTTTCGTCCAGGTAATTCCAAAATTTATTAGACCAGTAAAATTTACCTATACTTTCATCCCGACAACTAATTATACAATAATACATTTTCGCCTGGAAGAAGTACCTACATAAGCTACATATACACATTTTAATAATATAGTTTATACGAAATCTTATCTTAACAAAGACTTTAATGGTGTATGTCTACATCAATGATGTAAAAACTATAAACTATGGTAGTTCAAAACAGTATCCAATCAATCTACCTATGTTAGTTTTTTTCCTTGTAATCCTTAGACCGTGTACTTAATACTCCTGTTACTAGTTTCCGTAAGTATAAGTGTCGCCGACTAGGAGATTAGGGATGGCGATCTAAGATCGATTAATCGAAGAATCGATTTTTCGGACAAAAAAAAATCGATTCAGTGAATCAATACTTCACCCTAGAGAATCGACATTTGATTTTTTCTGTTTTGATAAAAATCATAAAATTACTAGCCTTTCCCAGCGGCTTCGCTCGCAGAAATTAATATTGTTTCTCATTTCATCCTTAAGGGTTGATTTTTAAAAATTGCCAAAACACGTATTTGCTTAATTTCCAACCTCTGTTCATTTGATTAATAATATGAAACAGTATATATACTAAGTTTCAAGTAAATTCAACTACAAATGAAGTATGTCCCAATCAAAAATTGCAACACTTTTCCCCCCACCCCCCTACGGAGATAAAATTTTTTAAAATGTCGAGATAGGTCTTTCAGAAATTAAATGAGAGACTATTAAAACCAAGTGTCAAGTAAACCTGGCCACAAATAGTGTATGTTCCATTTAAATATTGCAACTCCTTTTCACCATTCATGCTACTTGTGATCGTTTAAATTTCTCCTTACATTTTTTAAAACTGTGATTATAACCACAGCAATTTTTTCATCTATTGATGTTATAATTATCATAAACCTTACACTTTTCCAATAAAAACATATTTTTTTTTATTATTTCAGCGGTAAATTATGCTAAGGCTGTGCAGTTATTTTTTTTTTTGATAATAATAAGAAGTCAAAGAACAGGGACAAAAAGATTTATTGCATTAAAACTAACACCGACGTCTCACCTCTAATTTAAGATTTTATCATTGTCATTTTTTTGCTTATACATGTGAACTATAGCAATACTATTTAGTGATAACTAATTACTATTAATTATAACATTTGAGGATTCTTCCTTACCAACATCTGTTAAATTAGTAGTTATTTGTTTGTGAAACATATTTACGAAAAAAAAGTCAGACGTCTGTCATATAGAAAAGAAGGCGGTTGAAAATGAAATTGCTACTTTACCAACTAATATAATTATTAAAGCCAAAAATGAAGATTTTTGGAAAAATCCCATTATTACCAAATTAGTGTAGCGAATTTCATTTTTATTTTGGGATTACATACATTTGTGAATAGAATTTTTTATATTAAAAGTTAACGAAAATTACACTACTGATTTCCATATTGAAGATTCATTAACATTATCTTCATCTTGATGTGCAACAGGCAGCCACAAGATTCTCATTAATGATGGGACAGTAAAAAGCAGTGTAAATCTATATTTTTTTGTAATTATTCCCCAATTAACCTTTAGTTGGATGCAGAACCGGCAGCATGTTCTGCGCGGATGGGTAGTNGGATGAAGGTTTGTTGCAAAGACGGGATTAAACTGTTCCTCTTGACTGGCATCGACTCCAAAAATAACAGATTATGAATGTAAATGTATATAAGTATCAACGATTTTGTCGATTGTTCGGTAATGTAATAATTAAAATATTATTTTCCACTTTTTAGCTCAAGTTTGTATATGTAGGTATAGTCTTGAAGTCGGATTTTGTTTTTTTCTAAAAATTAACGTTATTATTTTGGAATACTTGAGAGTACACTAACATATGCAGTTGCAGTTTGTAATGGATTATTTTCTGCTGCTGGGATCATGGACCTTAAATAATTATTGCGATTTCTCAGTTCATCGTTTTGTTTTATCAGTTCCGTATTGTTTTTTTCTTCTCATAACTTAATTCTTCTGTGTAATCTTGACAATATTGCATTCTTTTTTCATTTCATTTAGTTCAATTTTATCTTTTTTATTTTTCTCACTTGTCACTGAACACGCTTCTTGGTGAAGCAGGACAGTCGGTGTTTAAATTATCCTAGCTTCTGCTGTACGCCAGCTTAATATTGTACCGCTAGTTGGTGATTTGATTTTTCCTTTAATAAATTTTACCCTTTTTTAGTAGTTTTATTATTACAGGATCGAGACTATTCACAATTAAAGATATGTACAACTACTGTAACTTAAATAACTAAATGCGTTTGATCAAGAACCGTGCTTACTGATGTATTTTATTGAACTGTCTAGAAAATTTCGGAAACTTATTTAAATAATCAAATCAAAAAAATAATAAAAAGAAGAACAATTTAAGATAGATAGAGATAGAATTGGAAACTATTATGCGAAACTTGACAGCAAATAGCTAATACATTTCAGGTAAATGTGATACAATGAAAAAAGTTATGAGTGGAAAATACGGCCCTAATGTGATTTTAACGTTGACAGTCAGGTAAACCTTGAATATTTTGCTATTGTAATGTAAATTCCAAGAGAAGATTCAAATTGTAATATGCACTAAGATGAAAGAATGTACAGTTAAAACCAAATACATTCGAATAAGGCTAAAAATTATCAAACCATCTGTCTACTTAAATCTGTAATTAAATAAAAAACATAATCGTAACAAAAAACAAACGTTTCGGCGAATAGCGACGGAACACTACCACATCATCTCATTTTTCGAAATGTTCAACTTCTTGGTTAATATTCATACCACTTGCAATATTTTCCAAATATTTTTGTATATCAATACCATTTTGCTATTTAAAACTAATATTTCCATGTCCCTCTTTTTATCACATGCTTAATGATATCATATGCTACATTAATATGAACAGAGCATACAGTAATGTGACTTGAGACAAGAAAACCTTGATGAAAATCATTTTACGCACAAATTCAGACTTATGGTAACCATTACCACACAATAAAGACGTTACAATCTTGATATCTCTATTTGGATGACATGTTTATTTTATATTGTCAGGAGGTATGTCAATACTCGTCCACACCATGTTAGTTTTTTTTGTTAACAGTTGCTTACTTTAAACATATTCTTTTCAAAAACATACAATTTGAAATGAATGTAAAGTCTATACGTATCGCATTTATTAAGCAGATCGAGCAATATGAAGAATACAACTAAAAGAATGTGATTAAACGAAAATTTATCTGAAGATCATTTCGTAATGCATGCAAATTAATAAATAAACAAGTATAACGTTTTTGGTGTTAAATAGGTTTGGAAGGCTTTATTTTGTGTATAGGGTATAGATTATACTAGATACATATCTTATCGTAAAAGCCTACTACCATCAATTCGAAATTCTTGTTTAATTTGTTTAAGTGTCTTCAGGGGGTGGGGTGTGAGTATCGATAACAGAGTGATCGGCGGAGACTTCGCTAGAAGCGGCAGCGTCGTCGGTGATAGAGATATCAGAAGGCACGGCGGTAAAGGAGCTGGAGGAGTCTTCACTATTCTTGGTAATTGAATTTTCATCATCTTCAGTGGCTTCAGTATCTGGATTATCATCAGCCAAAATTTCGTGGTGTTCAGTGGTGGCAGCAGGTGGTTTACTTTTCTCAGTATTTAGATGTTTATCATCGTCAGTAGTCAACTTTTTCGTATGCTTGCTTTTGGAAGATTCGGTAGTAAAGGAGGTGGAGGTGGTTTTTTTAGTTGAATTTTTCCAGTCTCCAGTCTCATCATTTGCCGGGATATCGTCATCGTATTTGTATTTGGCAGAATCTCTTTTGATTTCCTGCAATTGACTCTTGTTTCCGATTGAAATAAAGTAGATGGTATTATTTACGAAACCAAATATGTTTTTACCTGGTGGACAAGGAGTGGTACAGTAGTTTTTAGTACTGCATTTTGTAGTTGTAGGGGGGCAAATAGGAGGAGGGGGCGGTGGCGGCTGTGGTGGTGGTACTTGTGGTGGTGGTGGTGGAGTAAAACACATATCAGGCATTGTTAGGGGTGGTGGTGGTGGTGGTGGTGGTGGTGGTGGTAGTGTTAAACACATATCAGGCGTTGTTAGGGGTGGTGGTGGTGGTGGTGGTGGTGGTGGTGGTGGTGGTGGTGCTGGTGGTGGTGGTGGTGGAGTTAAACACGGATCAGGCGTTGTTAGGGGTGGTGGTGGTGGTGGTGGAGTTGAACACGGATCAGGCGTTGTTAGGGGAGGTGGTGGTGGTGGTGGTGGTGGAGTTGGACACGGATCAGGCGTTGTTAGGGGAGGTGGTGGTGGTGGTGGTGGTGGTGGTGGTGGACACGGATCAGGCGTTGTTAGG
>NW_020442416.1:233584-239257 GCF_000699045.2 Agrilus planipennis
GGTGGTGGTGGTGGCGTTGGTGGTGGTGGTGGTGGTGGTGGTGTTGGTGGTGGTGGTGGTGGTCTTGTTATAGTAGTAGTTGTTGTTGTTGTTGTTGTTGTTGTTGTTGTTGTTGTTGTTGGTGGTGGTGGTGGTGGTGGTTTCGTTTCTAATGGACACGTACATGTACACTCTGTTGTTGTTGTTGGTGGTGGTGGTGGTGGTGGTGTTGGTGGTGGTGGTGGTGGTCTTGTTATAGTAGTAGTTGTTGTTGTTGTTGTTGTTGTTGTTGTTGTTGTTGTTGTTGGTGGTGGTGGTGGTGGTGGTTTCGTTTCTAATGGACACGTACATGTACACTCTGTTGTTGTTGTTGTTGTTGTTGTCGGTGTACATTTCTTACAGTAGTGGAAGAACGATCGTCTTTCTAACTGTATATGTTTATTAGTTCTTGGAACAATTCTTTCAGAATATGTTTTTTGTTTCTCCTTTTGACGTTTCCCAATTATGCATTCTTGAGGTATTGGCTGATTTCCTAAGTGAATGTTAATCTTAATCCGAATTTGTCTTTTATTATTATTTTGTTTTCCTAATGGGGCTTGCATATTTAGAAATGGCCGTTGTAGAGGTGGGTGTTGAAATTGTGGGGATTTGCTAACGGTAGAAGACTGCACTTGGGAGGATATTAAGTAAATAATCAAAATCCGCAAATGCAGAACCTGAAATCAAAATAAAGTAGTGAAATACCATTAAAAATCCCTCTTCATTATTTTTCCAGTGGTTTTATTTCTTAGTTTTATTATTTAATTACTTATTTATATGTAATATAACGGATCAGTATCAGTGGGTGTAGGAAATAGAACATTTGCACTCGGCTAGTACAAAGGTACAAATTTCACCTGTGTGTATATATATATATTCATAATCACAATATAAGTACATTTATGCTCGAGGGGTATTTTGTCAAATTAGTTTTAATAACACACATTTACACATAACATACGGATACATTCAAATTATGGAAATTAAGCAAAGATTTGTATAAAAAATATTTTATTTGTCAACTATTTTCAATAATACATATATTCATTTTACAAATTCTCCAAAACACTATTTGGTTCAAGCTTTCGCTGCCATCGTTAATGTTATTGTGGTTTTTCGGGCTTTCTGGTCGTGGAGATCTCTACTGACTACAGCAGCAATAATATCTTCTGAAGATGTCGTCGTCCATGCGTGGCGACGAAACGTCTAGTATAAACGTTGAAAGACGACGGCCAGAGAGCCCGAACAACCACGACAACATTCTCCAAAACAGTTTGACATAATTTTAAGATACTGAATTGTAGACAAGGATCTGTCCACATGCACGTACGTAGATACATTATTATTAACTTATTATGTAAATTACTTACTTCAGCACTGAGTGCAATTGTCCTAAGAAATTAACATACTTTACTTGCTGGAATGCAATTGTCCATTGCCGGTATCGGAATAAAGTGTTTTTATATTTAAGTTAAACTATTTCTTTTTAAACATTTTTAGTTGCTACATTTACCTGTCTGTTTACTGAAAACATTTCAAAATCTTCAAACGGGTGGAAAAATTGCTGAACGAACAATTGGTTTTACACTACAGCTTTGGAACTTGTTTTTATTTTTCTGAAGAGTTCTCACACTACATTTTTTTTTTAAATATTAATACCCACTCCTTATTTTCATAACATATTTTAATAATCGTTTCTAAACAATAGGCAACTAGATTTTACTAATAAGGTACTGATAGGTCTCATGTTAAAATTATTAGGTAAATTGTTTGCTATTGTTGAACAACCATTGCTTTTAATTAGTAAAATTATTTTTCGTTTTTATTGTGGTCTTTGTCTTTAAAGATAGGCAGTAGATTATTAAAACAATCTGCTTAAAATAAAAATAATCTTAAATAAATTTCCTTAAATTTCTTGCATGCCACTTATTTTAAATCTTTTTGGAAATCAAAATCACAGTTATTAGAGGACTATTACTAATAGTAACATACATTAAATTTAAATACAGTAGAACTGTAGGGATAGATATAGAGGGGCAGAAGATTAGTTTGCTTAGATTTGCAGATGATTTAGCAGAATTAGCAAGGAGCAGTAGAGATGTTTTAAATAAAATGGAAGCGGTATTGACGAAACAGTAGTGTATGAAAATAAATAAAAGTAAAACAGAAATACTGCAAGTGAAGAAAAAGTAGGGAAAGAAGGGAAATATAATGAAGAAAACGAAAATTAGAAGAAGTGGCCGATTTTAGGTATCTAGGAAGTTAGATAAGTCAGGACGGAAGGAACAGTAGGGATATAAAACAGAGGATGGCGCAGGGTCGAGTCGCCTTCAATAAAAAGGAGTCACTTCAATGGTCGAGAACGGTTAATTTGGAAACTCGAAAAAGGTTGTTAAAGGTGTATGTTAGGAGCACGGCGCTGTACGGGTGCAAAACATGGACAGTGGACGCTGCGGAAAGAAAAAGGTTAGAAGCGTTCGAAATGTGGTGTTACAGGCGAATAATGAGGATACCGTGGATAGAGAGGGTTAGAAATGAAGAGGTATTAGAAAGAATAAGAGAGCAAAGGACTCTATGGAAGTCAATAAGAAATAGATATTCCAGAAAGGGAAGTTAGGAGGGGTAGTAGTAGACCTAAATTAGATTATTGTTCTCAAATAGTTAAGGATATGGATTGTTCTAGCTTAAGGGAAATGCGAAGATTATCGCAGGATCGGAAAGACTATAGGTGCGTGTCCAACCAGTCTTAGGACTGACGACCTTATGATGATGACACAAATAGATTTTTTTAATGAAAATTGCTACTCGTTTCGCATCTCAAGAAATGACTTCGTTTATCAATTTTTTATTCAAACATTCGACATTGTCTTTTATTGTTTGTGTGAATGCTATTCGATTGATTGTTGTTTTCATATTAAAAAATGAATGTTGTATATGCTACTTAGTTACTGTTAATATAATTATTTTCCCAATGGGGTAGCGGGTGGGACCATCTTAGACTTCCAAGAAGTAAATAGTTTTCAATTTAAATTAGATTCCTGACCGTTACTATTAAATTATGTAGTTTTTTCCAGGGAGGCTGTCGAATAATTACACAACTATATGTTTTTGTAACGTTTTGACTTATTTAACCATCTTCAGACTGAAAAGATTTTGTTTTTTACTTATAATTCTACTAGTTAGGTATTATACATTTGTTTGTAAAATATAAATATAATTAATGGTCAAAGAACCTACCTTTTGGACTGTTACTGTTTATACACAGATATTAACTTATTTTTTTAAACATTCTACCATGTTGAACAACTGCATATTAGTTCTGAATGTTTAGGTAAAGGAGTAACTCTCCATCTGCCAGATTAAAATTTAAAAAGAGGGTAGATGGGTTCCGCATAACTTGATCCCAGAAAACAAAGATCGACGAATGATCACGGTCACTTCTTTATTAACCAGGTTTAAAAAAAAAGATTTTCTTTAGAAAATTATGACTGGCGATGAAAAATGAGTGTTGTACGAAAACCCTAAATGTAAAAATCTTGGGTGAATCCTGATGAGCCGTCAACATCGACTCCAAAGCCCAACATCCATTCACAAAAAATGTTGCTGTGTATCTGATGGGATATGACAGGTGTGGTGCATGAGTTTCTGAAATCTGGTCAGACTGTTTAAGTAAAATAGGCCTTTCACTGGTAGGGGAAATAGACAAGTGATTTTGCAAAAGGTACCAAAGATGTCGATTGGGTTGGGAGGCTCTCCTCACGCGGCTTATTCGCCAGACCTTGCCCCAACGGATTACCATCTACTCCAATCGCTCCAGCATCACCTGTCTTGATGAATTTATTCTATAAAAACCACTGAGTTTAAGGACAATGGCTTTCACGGCCGGAATCCATACTAGAATGCAGTAGAAGATGTCAGCCGCAGTAGCTGACGAAACGTCTGGACGGAATGGTTTACTTATAGACTACGGCCCTATAGCACGAATCTGCATTCTACCACTGAGTTTCTTCCGCGAAGGAATTCGTCAGTGGCCCAAACGATAGAAAAAGGTCATTGAAAGTAATTGAGATTACTTTAAATATTAAATGTATCTTCGTTTGTTTACAAATAAATTTTCAGTTCCATTAAAAAAAGCACTTTATTAATTTGTATACCTCTACAGTTTATGAGCATGTAGAGGGATGTTAGCTAATACATCTAATTTTTCGCTTCTCTTTAAGAAATCAACTTTATTTAATCTAATTATTTAAAACAATTTAAAATGATAACATAATTGCAAAGCATTGAGTTTTACTAGTATGATTAAACGGTGCGAATTTCCGGCGAATACCCGTTAGATAAAAAAAAAATAATAGTAGAAAATTCGTTACAATTACCATATTTCAAGTGTGTAAATGATGATAATCAACTCGAGGAATTAGAAGAAGACAAAACTGTTAATAAATCTATACTGCAGAAGAGGCATATGTGCTTGAAAGTGAATGAGAAAAAAAAAATTTAGAAGAAAAATTCTAGAACATTGAAAAAATTAAATGAAATTTCAAGATCACCGGAGGAAAAAATAACAAGAAAACCGAAATGAAAATTCAAGAGGCTGAAAAAGAAATTAAAAGATATGTTAAAACACCAACGGACGTTAAGTAGCAGCATCCCGTTCCATTGAAAAATACCTGCGAAGTCACCGATTCCCAACTACAAACAATCCACTGTCGATTGTAAGAGAATAATCGAATATTGCGATTAATCGGAATAATCGATTACCTTATCGATTATTAATCAATTAATCGGATAATTCGCCCAGCCTTGCTCTGCCTACTATCATACGCACGCACTTAAGGATGTAGAGAATATTTTATTTAATAATTATATACAATAATACATTATACTTGGGTGACTAAAGTAACTATAATAATAAGGCCGAGAAATGATTACATTTAACAATCGTTTGTCTGTTTAATCGATTATTGTAACAAATTCCAAACAATTGATTCATAATCGATTAATATCGATTAATTTTGTGATTTGCTAGTTCCTACGTCTTCATCAACCCCTCCGTGTTATTCATTATCACAGTGAAAACTGTTCGAACTCGTTATTAATAACATAGATGATTAAGTTACACATATGTGGTAAATTATTTATTAAAATATACAAGGATATCAAGTACACAGAACCCAATAAATATTTCAGATAACAATGCGTTGAAAATTAACGGTCAAACTTTTTATTTTGCAATTATGTACAATGTAAACACAAACGTACATAATATTTAGAAATATGGAATGTATCCTAAATTTGTTAAATTTATGATATCTAGGTTGTTTTAGACCCCATTCGATTATTATGAAGTGAATATTCAAGTCGTAACTTTACAACAGTATAATACATAATCAAGAATAACGGGAGTTTATAATTATTAATGTTAATTGTAACAGTAATAATACCACGTAGGGGCCATCCATAAATTGCCTCACACGAATATCATGATTTTTTGACTCCTCCTCCGTCCTTGTCACAGCTGGTCACATTTGTGAGACTCCCCCCTTTCTAGTGTGACGTCACATATTTTGCAAGTTTTACATCTAGAAATTATTGAATTAAAACAGCAGTTCCGAAATTAGTTTTATTTCTATTTAAATTATTTAATAAAATTAA
>NW_020442416.1:248486-267015 GCF_000699045.2 Agrilus planipennis
TAAGCGCCGGTGCACACTTGCGGCAATCGCCGCTGCGGCACCGCAATTGCGGCTTAAAGTACTAACAGGTAAATGGGTTAATGCACATTCATCTGCGCGCCGCCGCGGGGCCGCGCGTCCAAATGGCGACCGTTTTGAACCGCAGGTCCCTACGGAACCGTGGCGGCACCGCTGCCGCTATTGCGGTTTTGTAGTACTCGTTTGTATATCGGCTGGTACACACTTGCGGCAAATTGACGCAAAAAAGGATGGCTGCTACTAGAACTTCTGAAGATTTGGATATAGAATTATTCATTGATGCAGTAAAGGGGTTGGTTCCCAGAGATATGGGATATTTCCTCAGAAATATACCTATACCATGAAAGAGTCAAAAACAGGTCTGCATGGATTATAATCTGTGAAATGTTTTCCGATGGATTTTTGGAGCTGGATGACAAGGAGAAAACATTTCTAGTGGGATTATGGAGACTCTTAATCTGGTATCTTTTGCGATCTTATCCTATCAGAAACTTTTGCTGTTAATTCATCAGATGAAGCAACACTCCTTCGAAAGTAGTTGAAAAATTAGTCAGGATTCTCCCTTAAATACGAAAACGACGTTACAAATGTGCCCCTCGTAAGCCGTAAATCGGTATATGGGTCTACCCAAAATATTCTCGTTTCTTTTTTTCGATCAATAACGCATTTGTACACCAAATACGTAAAAACTGCACGCCTTTCATTAATAAAAACTTCCATTTTGCACTGTTCAACTTGTCGCACTGACTGATTTTCTTTAAAAACGAATGACACTGTATTAGATATACATTTTTATTACTTCTGCGGCACCGCAATAAAACCGCAAAAATATCAACAAGTGTGCGTCAAACTTTGCGGACCCGCGGCGGCAAACTGTCGCAAGTGTGCACCGGCACTTAATCCCCGATATGCCGCAGAAGAATTTGACATCATCGTTAACCCTCCGGAGTAAGAACCACACAGCACAACCAGGACAGGGCTTATTCGACGACTTGGTGTTTCACAGGAAGAACGCACCAAACAACTTCTCCAAAAAGAAGAACTTGACGATCGCATACCCTCGCAGTTCCTGCGTCATCTTTGTAGGTGTCACTATCTTCTACGAACCATATGGTTTGGTCGCCTCTCAACCCACATTCGGCCGATCCTTGCCGCAATGAAAGACAAGACTCTGGATGACGTTGCAGAAATTTCCGACATCATTGAATCGGTCCACGGACACACTATAGTCAGTGCAACCCCCAATAACGGTCCCACAATACACAATCTGGTAGATAAGGTCAACTCCCTCAAAATGGACCTTAGAACAAACAGTCAGTGTTATTATCACCGGAGATTCAAAGACAAATCTCTCAGGTGTGCCCCTCCATGTTTAATGCGGTCGGAAAACTGTATATAATATAACTTTTAGCTTTCAATATTGAAAAATGTATTTTCAATTATTTGATCGATTCCGTTTTATGTGTACATCTGGTTTTTATTAGTTAACATAAAAGAGCGTCTTCTATTATAAGTTTATAAATAATGTGTAAATTCCAAAAAGAAAGGAGCGAGCGTGTATTAGTGTACACGTGTAAGAAGTGAGGTTTTTTTAGATTGTTTCTTATACTAGTATTTTTCAAAAAAAAAAAAGGGAACGAATGTAGAATATTGGTTTAGTTTTGTCAAAAACTTTTACGCTTGCACCATACAAAACTGCAGAGGTATTAGAAATCAAAACAAAAACAAACGCATAATACAATACATATACAGTACAGGCGCGATCTGCTGAAAATTTATTGAAATGGCAATTTTCGGATTATCGGTTGCTACTAACAGGCTAACTTCTGAATCCTGTTAAAATAACTCTTTTTGGACATAACCGNATTTCAAGAAATTAACAAAAAAAAAAACGATTAGTTTACTACACTAGTAGAGCGAGTGGGCGACAAAACAATTTGAATCTTATGTTTATTCAGATAGAGTTGCAAATGTTTTTAAGTTTTTTGTTAATATTGCAAAGTTCGTGGTTTAACACGTAGATTTTGAAATGTGACGTCACGAAATTTAGGACCCCTCCCAACCCTTTGTCACACAATGTCACACTTCGTCGACCCCCCTCCCTCCCGCTTAACGTGTGACGTAATTTATGGATGGCCCCTTAATCAATTGCCGCTGAAGATGATGCCGTACTTCTATCTGAAGAGGCGTCGTCTGATACTTCAGTAGAAATATCGGTTGATAGAACAGTAGAAACATCTGTTGCTATGTATGTAGAATACTTGGTCTCTTCTAGGTTGTCAGTAGCTTATTTCACATTGTTATCACCAAAATCGTCGATTGATGTAACAGTAGAAGTATAGGGTGATGCGAAAAGGGACGTTTCGGTTGACGAGATGTTAGAAGTGGTAGTGGATTTTGTGGTTTCTATGGTGTTCTTAGTAGTAGTTGATTTTACATTATCATTTTCAAAGACGCCAGTTGATGTAACAGGGGTAGTAGAAGATTTTACAATTTCATCCATTTTGGCACCCGATTCAGCGTTATTTTGAGCTTCAGTGATTAAATCTTTATCGTTATTTCTCGTATAAGTCGCACTTTTATTGGTTATTGACTCATTAATAATTGATTCGTCTGTTGAAGTTAGTTCTTGAATTGACTCATCTTTATCTATTTCATCTTCATCTGTTGGAAGATTTAGGTTTTTGGATATAGAATTTGTTGTCTTCCCTTTATCTGCAACTGATTAAATATCGTTATTCTGCAATATTAATTTGAAATCATTTTGTCGATTATTTATTTACCCACTACAAACTACCTGAAATTAATGAGGGAAAAAAAAAAAACACTCCCGCCGGAAATCGAACCCGGGACCTTTGACTTTACGCACCAATGTTCTGACCACTAAACTACGAGAGGTGACAACAGCAACTACGACCAACTGACCTACAAGGTTAACGATCCGTCGATTTTTATTAACTTAATTATATATATATTAATATATGAAATCCTAGGTGTTGTATCAATATGTGGCGGATATATGGGTGGCGGATATGTTGGTGGTGTCCAAATATGGGGGGGGGGATATGGTGGTGGTGCTAACGGTGGTGGAAGAGCAAAATGCGTTGTAAAAGAGGATGTTGGTGGTGGTGTCGGACTAGTAGTAAAGAAAGGTGGCAATGATGGTGTAGAAAAGGGGGGTGTCGGAGTTAAGGGTGGGTTACTTGTTGTTAGTGGCGTATAAGGAGGTAATGTGGGAGGCGGTGTAAAGGTCGGTGGATATGGTGGAGAGAAAGGGGTGGTGGCGGTGATGGGGGTGTAAATGTAGAAGGCGGTGTGGGTGGTGGAGTAGAAGGGACAGCTGTAGATGCTGACGGAGAAATAATGTAGGAGGTGATGGTGTGAATAATGGTGGAGTTGGCTGCGATGGAAAGGTAATTGTTAGTTGCGAAGGTGGAGATCGTCTAGTCGTTGGTCTTGTTGGTGGTAGTGAAGGCTGCCACAATGGGTAGTTTCTTAACATTTTCCACACCCCATTCCTCTAATAATTGTTATAAAGTGCAATTTATTACCCATGAACCACTCCGTGTCCTTGTTCTTATTTTTCTTCTTTGTTATGCGTAATCGAAAGACTGTACGTCTGTTTGATTTCTCCCGCCGTATTATCTTTTCATCATAAAGCCTTCTGTTGATGTTAAAATGCTTTGTTTTTCCTTTAAGATGTTTTGATTTCTTTTTGAAGTGTTTTAATTTCCCTTTGAAACGTAAATTAGATGATCCGCTTGTTCTTCGTGAGTTACAACGTTGGTTCGATTGAGATCTTAAATGAACGTTAATTTTAACTTCAAGATTGTGTCTCCTTGTTCTTGAGATAACGTGTTTGACGCTGTTGATCGTTGAAGTGGAAATTAAATTTCAGATAAATTGTGAACTTTATGTTTAAACCATATATGGTGTACTTGGGACGATATTGGATAAATAACCAAAATTTGTGCTAAAAAGACCTAAAATCAAATAAAAAACAGTGGTTTTTAATAATATAATTGTACAAACAACAATATGCATTTTAAAATATTTTAAACATTCAAAAGCTGACTAAGTAACATATAATTGAAACATTATAAAAAACTGTAGTTGTCTGTTGTTAACGCACAAAAACAGATAGCAATCTAGCAACAATGAATATTGTAATATATGTAATTCTGTAATTTACCTGGCCATTGATTAAAATCATTCGAGTAGCATCGTTCGGATAAGAAAATTGCCCTCGAAGTACAATGATCAGTTATTTTTGCTCTAAAGCAATGAGTTTTGTTTCTAAGAAGGGTTACCATATTTCATATTGACAAATGAACAAAGCTTACTTTTTTATGTTTTTTTTTGTTGAACAACCAGGGATAACAACGTTGTTCTGCATTATCTTAAAATTTTATTAAGTAGTTTTTCTCATAATTTATTTGGGATAAATGTTTTAAGTTTTACTTTCTTTCACTTTTTTCAACATAAAACTTTTTAAAGAACGAAAAAGGTATGGTTACATTAGGTCGATCAATATTTTTTGTCGTTTTTTTGTGTTAATATTTCAGAATTCATTAATATCGGCATACTCGAGAAGCAGACAATGAAATAGTTAAATATATATGTATGTATATGTGCAAGATCACTTTTGACAAGTTACAGTTGTAAATTCTATAACCACAGGATTATTACTGAACACTAAACTGAAGTTAAAGTAGCGATATGATGTTACGCTTATGAATAATCAGTCCGTGTAGTTATTAACACTAAAGTAAATACATTTACAAAAAGTAATAAATGTCTAATATTATCTAACCGTTAAAATTATATTTGTAAACTGCTAAGTTTGCACAAAAGTCCATATACTTACCGTTTGCCTGATGTCAAACCAATTTCTGGGTCAGCTTTTAAAAAGATGACTGTTAACATTAGACCAAGAAAAACCCAACTCACTGCAATAGCGATACTAACTTATGTATTTGATTTCGTGTTTAATTATTTTATTATAGCATTTCTAACAAAATTCTTTCTAACAAAACAAAGTAGTTGTTTTCTAGTAATAATCAAGCGTAATAGAGAAACCACTAATTAATTTTTTCAATCCACGATATATTTCTTCTTTTTTATTCTTTATTCTCATCATTAAAAGGTCGTTAGTCCTAAGACTGGTTGGACACGCACCTCCAATCTTTCCTATCTTGCGCTAATCTTCGTATTTCCCTAAAGCTAGAGCAACCCATATTCTTAACTATTTGCGAACAGTAATCTAGGTCTACCTCTACTTCTCCTGACTTTTGTTTTTGCCTCTAATATGTCTCTGACAAGATTTTCTTGCCTGAGAAGGTGTCCTACTAACCTATCTCGCCTATTTCTTATTGACTTCCATAGAATCCTCATCATTCGCCTGTAACACCACATTTCGAACGCTTCTAACCTTTTCATTTGGCACCCGTACAGCTCCGTACTTCAAACACACACCTTTAACAACCTTTTTCGAATTCCTAAATTAACTGTTCGCGAGCATAGAAATGACTTCTTTTTATTGAAAGCGACTCGATCCTGCGCTACAACTATTTTAGTTTTATAATGACCGAAATATTTCTCAGAAAAAATTTCTTTCGTGCAATTTATTAAATATAGTTTATTAAAAATGTTACTGCCAAAAAAAGTTGTTTCTTATCATTTGCTTAAACAATCGTGATTTAACCGGGCTACAGGCTGAAAATCTACATCGTTATATTCAGGAAAATTTTCCGAGGAAAATTGCATATAACGTTAGTTAGTATTGTGGCCGCGCATACCTGTTCGCCATAACGTATTTAAATATTTCTGTATGTATTTCTATTTCTGTTATTTTTGCTATGTAAATATCTTTTCAGACGATATAGCAGTAGGAGGACCTAGAGATACCTTTAAATAAAATGGAAGCTGTACTGACAGATCAGTACTGTATGAAAATAAATGAAAGTAAAACTAAAATACTGGCATGCAAGGGAAGAAAAAGTAGCGAAAGAGCGAATATAAAGATAGGAGACGAAAAATTAGAAGAAGTGGCTGATTTTAGGTATCTAGGAAGTCACATAAGTCAGGACGGAAGGAGTAGTAGGGATATAAAGCAGAGGATAGCGCAGGGTCGTAATAAAAAGAAGTCACTTCTATGTTCGCGAACGATTACTTTAGAAATTCGAAAAAGGTTGTTAAAGGTGTGTTTGGAGCGCGGCGTTGTACGGGTGCAAAACATGAACAGTGGGCGCTGCGGAAAAGAAAAGGTTAGAAGCGTTCGAAATGTGGTGTTATAGGTGAATGATGAGGATAACGTAAGTAGAAAAGATTAGAAATGAAGAGGTATTAGAAAGAATAGGGAAACAGAGGATTCTGTGGAAGTCAAAAAGAAAAAATAGGCGAGGTAGGTTGGTAGGACACCTTCTCAGGCATGAAGGTCTAGTCAGAGACATATTAGATTACTGTTCGCAAATAGTTAAGGATGTGGGCTGTTCTAGTTTTAGGGAAATGCGAAGTTCAGCTCAGGATAGGTAAGAGTGCAGGTACGTGTCCAAGCAGTCTTAGGACTGACGACCTTATGACGATCAGAATTTTTTAAATTGAAATTTTTAGCGTTAGCTCTCAATTTTTTCTATACATACAATGAGTATTGTGACATAGAAGATCAGCTAATACGTAAAGTTGAGCTTGAATCAATTTCCAAATTATACGTACCTATTACATATTTGCTATATCAACATTATTGACTATTACAAGTATAGATCTAGTTCTATTAGGAAAACATTCACCTATATGCCTTTCACATTATTGGAAATAATCTTAGTCTTAATGTTGCTGAAAATGTTTTAACGGAAGTTGAATCATAATTACTATAACCGAGAAGACACTCGTTTTCATGCTCAGGTGTATTAAGAATAATTAGATACTTTTTTTCTTGTATGTTGTACCCTTTGTAAAAGCTTTTAATAACCATATTATTGAAAACCAAAAACGTACCGAGTTAGTGTGAACCTTTGTCTGTTACCATACAAAACAATCAGGTATTTATCTCGCAAATGTTTAGAATAGAAACCCATGTTTTCGGAAAAATTCACATTAGGAATGAGCAGTCTATTGTGGTCAATCACCTTAATAAATGATACCTAATCCTTTTCTGTTTACCGATTGTATCCGCGAATAATGAAATTTTTAGCCGCGAATACAGGAACTGGGTTGCAATTTTTTCATCCGCGAATAATGAAAACGCGAACAAGGAAACCGTGAATATCTTTTTTCATTAATGTTAGTTGTCACTCAAGATGTACTTGCATCTGCAGAAGCGTCGCCTAATATTTTAGTAACATCGGCTGGTACAACAGTAGAAACATCGGCTGCTGCGCCCTTACATGCGTCGCCTGTTTCAACAGAAGTTTTAATTGATGAAACGGTGGACGTGATAGTAGATTTGATCACTTCTGTATTGTTCTTAACAATAGCTGATGTGGCATAATCAGTTGTACAGACATCGAGTGTTAACACTCCGCCACTATTTTTCTTTTCTTTATTGTTGTAGTTTCCCTGGTTGTTGATGTAAATTCATTAGTAAATGATTCGTTTGTCGAAGTTATGTCCTCTATTGGTTGTTCCTCTTTCTCATCATAGGTTAGTCTTGATTTAGCATCCTTACATCGTGCATTTCTCTTTAGATTATTGAAAACATTTGGTATGTGATAAGGTGGTACCCCTGAAAACGGGTGTGTCGGTGATCCTACCGGGGAAAAAATTTGGGATGGCCAACCAGATGGCGCTGTAAACGGATGTGTGTGTGATTCCAACGGAGGACAAATTTGGGGTGGGAAATTAGGTGGCCATGAAGGATAAATGTGGCGTGGCCAATCAGGAGATGGAAGAAGGGGTGATGAAGGTGGATGCGCCGGCGTAGGTGGTGGTGGTTGTTGCGGTGGTGGTGGTAGTAGTGTAGGCGGAGTAAGGGGAGTTGGTGGTGGTGCTGACGTCGACGATGGAGTGGGTGGTGGCGGCGGTGGTGGTGGTAGTGAACGCAGATAAAGGGAAAGTGATGTTAGTGGTGGCAATAACGTCGGCAGTAGATGGGGAGGGAGTGGTTGTGGTATCGTTGGCGATGGAGGGGAATAGGATGGTGGTGACGGTAGAGGGTGTGGTGGTGGTGGTGGCAGTTGATATGGTAGCGGAGTTGGTGGTGGTAGGAGGGGGCGATGGCAGTAGTTGGGGATATATCGATGACGACGGTAGTGATGGAAAGGGAAGGAGTAGTGGTGGCGGTGGCTGGGTAGGTGTCGATGTTGGCGACGGTGATGAGGCGGGAGGGGGTGGTGCTGGCGGTGATTAGGCAGGTGTAGATGTCGGCGGCGATGATGGAGGAGGAGGGGGTGGCGGTATAGGAGGAGGGGGCAGCGGTATAGGAGGAGGTGGTGGAGAAGGAGGAGAAGGAGGCGTTCGTGTACATTTTCCACATGAAAATGAATATACATTTTTTTTCCAATTCTTCAGTAATTTTTTATAATTTTTTTTTCATCATGAAAACAATTAATGCAACGTCTTTTTGATTTTGTCCATCGCACTTTTTTTGTATAAGGTGTTCTGTTGATTTTGAAATATTTCTCTTTTAAATGCACCTTAGGTGACCTTATGGGACTTTTTTGTGATAGTCTACATGTTTTTCGTCGGTTACACCAATGCTTCAGTTGGCATCCTATATGAACATTAGTGTTAATATTAGGGTTGTGTTGCTTTAATCTTGGGACAGCGTGTTTGATCAAGGCGGCAAATCCTTGACGTGGAAATGGAAGTTCTGGTAAATTTTCATTTTTGTCATTAAACCAAGTACAAGCTATTGGTATTTTAAGTAACTGTATTATTCCTACTATTATCTTGATGTTTTATTATGTAGTTTCTCGTTTCTCTCAGAATTTGTATGGAAAATGAAATTTTTAAGTTTTACTAAATTCTAGGTGGGTCACCAAATTATTTAGTCTTAAATGTTTTAAAGAAAGGTATAGTTTCAAAAGATTCGCTATACTTTTTTGTCAAAACACTATAACTACCTTTATCATTATGAAAAGAATTAACAAAAAATAAGTACATTTATGATAAATAGTAATGTCTAATCCTATAAAACTTAAAACCGCTAACTTATAGTAAAATCGTGTATAGTGTTTGCCTCAGCATTTCTGTCGTAGCTAACAAGATCAACCATCGAATTCGGACCAAACTGCATGATAAACATTTTACATTTAATCCATGTAAATCATCTTATCTTCTTCTGACTATGGCCTCGCAAATAGACCATAGTCACATCATCATACAATTCCAGTCACGCAAATAGACTGGAGCCTGGGAACTTTATCTGCCAGCGTTACGCATCCTACAAGGTGACTCCGACGTGATTCTGCGCCTTCTAATAAAGAAATAAGCTGCAGCACCATCCTATGGACCACAAATTATCTCTCGGCCCCATACCGGGAAGATCGTCGTCAGTACATCACCACGTTAGCAAAAGGGTAATTCAGGTCACATAAACATGGCAACTCGCGTCGCTGTTACCAACGCGGCCGCCGCAACAGCATCTGTCGACCGCTTGATTTTTCGTTCCGTCCAACCCTAAGTTATGGTTCCGCACGGCAAGTCGTAGCTTCGCTGCCCCTGTGATCATTTCAGTTATCAAATTTGGGTATATATTTGGTGATCTTAAGCGCCGGTGCACACTTGCGGCAATCACCGCTGCGGCACCGCAATTGCGGCTTAAAGTACTAACAGGTAAATAGGTTAATGCACATTCATCTGCGCGCCGCCGCGGGGCCGCGCGTCCAAATGGCGACCGTTTTGAACCGCAGGTCCCTACGGAACCGTGGCAGCACCGCTGCCGCTATTGCGGTTTTGTAGTACTCGTTTGTATATCGGCTGGTACACACTTGCGGCAAATTGACGCAAAAAAGGATGGCTGCTACTAGAACTTCTGAAGATTTGGATATAGAATTATTCATTGATGCAGTAAAGGGGTTGGTTCCCAGAGATATGGGATATTTCCTCAGAAATATACCTATACCATGAAAGAGTCAAAAACAGGTCTGCATGGATTATAATCTGTGAAATGTTTTCCGATGGATTTTTGGAGCTGGATGACAAGGAGAAAACATTTCTAGTGGGATTATGGAGACTCTTAATCTGGTATCTTTTGCGATCTTATCCTATCAGAAACTTTTGCTGTTAATTCATCAGATGAAGCAACACTCCTTCGAAAGTAGTTGAAAAATTAGTCAGGATTCTCCCTTAAATACGAAAACGACGTTACAAATGTGCCCCTCGTAAGCCGTAAATCGGTATATGGGTCTACCCAAAATATTCTCGTTTCTTTTTTTCGATCAATAACGCATTTGTACACCAAATACGTAAAAACTGCACGCCTTTCATTAATAAAAACTTCCATTTTGCACTGTTCAACTTGTCGCACTGACTGATTTTCTTTAAAAACGAATGACACTGTATTAGATATACATTTTTATTACTTCTGCGGCACCGCAATAAAACCGCAAAAATATCAACAAGTGTGCGTCAAACTTTGCGGACCCGCGGCGGCAAACTGTCGCAAGTGTGCACCGGCACTTAATCCCCGATATGCCGCAGAAGAATTTGACATCATCGTTAACCCTCCGGAGTAAGAACCACACAGCACAACCAGGACAGGGCTTATTCGACGACTTGGTGTTTCACAGGAAGAACGCACCAAACAACTTCTCCAAAAAGAAGAACTTGACGATCGCATACCCTCGCAGTTCCTGCGTCATCTTTGTAGGTGTCACTATCTTCTACGAACCATATGGTTTGGTCGCCTCTCAACCCACATTCGGCCGATCCTTGCCGCAATGAAAGACAAGACTCTGGATGACGTTGCAGAAATTTCCGACATCATTGAATCGGTCCACGGACACACTATAGTCAGTGCAACCCCCAATAACGGTCCCACAATACACAATCTGGTAGATAAGGTCAACTCCCTCAAAATGGACCTTAGAACAAACAGTCAGTGTTATTATCACCGGAGATTCAAAGACAAATCTCTCAGGTGTGCCCCTCCATGTTTAATGCGGTCGGAAAACTGTATATAATATAACTTTTAGCTTTCAATATTGAAAAATGTATTTTCAATTATTTGATCGATTCCGTTTTATGTGTACATCTGGTTTTTATTAGTTAACATAAAAGAGCGTCTTCTATTATAAGTTTATAAATAATGTGTAAATTCCAAAAAGAAAGGAGCGAGCGTGTATTAGTGTACACGTGTAAGAAGTGAGGTTTTTTTAGATTGTTTCTTATACTAGTATTTTTCAAAAAAAAAAAAGGGAACGAATGTAGAATATTGGTTTAGTTTTGTCAAAAACTTTTACGCTTGCACCATACAAAACTGCAGAGGTATTAGAAATCAAAACAAAAACAAACGCATAATACAATACATATACAGTACAGGCGCGATCTGCTGAAAATTTATTGAAATGGCAATTTTCGGATTATCGGTTGCTACTAACAGGCTAACTTCTGAATCCTGTTAAAATAACTCTTTTTGGACATAACCGCCAGGGGTCACACGTGGCGCGTGACGCATGACGCTATGACATGTGACGTTACACTTTTCGCTTTTATACCATAGTAAATTTCCTCCCTATCGACGATAGACAAGTTTCACTTCAAAAGAAATAACAACTTCTTAGGTCCAGCTTGTTCTCGTTCAGGGAAAACTGAAACATTTTTATACTAATAAACTCATGCTTTTGGTATTGAAAATACTATATATCTGGGTCGTTGATATGAAATCTATACCATGAAAAATAAAATCGTAGAACAAAAGGTCTATCGAATATGTACTAAACACATGAAGGATAAATATTCTATAATTTTATAATGTCGATGTGTTGTTTAAGTAAGGTGCGCTTCAAAATTTAAACCTTCAGTCGGCATATATAAAGAAAAATTGACTATTGAAAATAAATAAATTGAACCGATACTGGTTGACGGGAGATGCTTTTTCCTTATTGTTCGTTTAATGCAATTTATTACGATATGTTAAATTATGATATTTAGTATTGTAATTATGTAAATAAATGTATGTATATTCCTGAGTGCTTTTCAGTTCGACTACCGTTTTATACGGTGTATGTACCTACATGAATTTTGATGGTCACAAGTGAATGTTCCATTTCTACAGAATGCTAGACATTTTCGACAATTTTTTGTTTTACATTTTAGTGAAGATTATGGTTTCAATTCGAATAGTTTTACGAGATTACACGCTGCAATGGGTGTCTTTGTAGGATTAATAACAATAAATGTGTCATTTGAAATAGAAGAAGTTCCATTCATAGAAAATACTCTTCTTTGCAAAAAAAATATGAGAAGTTCCCCAACAAAAAGCCAATAAGTTTTAAAAATTTATTAAAATAGCGTATTAATAAGAAGTAAGAAATACCTATTAGTCTTTTATAAGTAATAAAATTTCTTAATATGAATGAATAACAAGTCAAGTTTATTTGAATGTATCTGCTATGCTTCATTTGTTCACAGCGTTCAGGCGACAGTTACGACTTTCGTGCAATTCTGTCAAAGGAAGTCTCTTCATTATTAAATAATTTAGCTTTATAGCTATTGTCTTTTGTCAATATAACATAATACCAATTTTGTATCAACTTCATTGAATCACACCGATCTGGTTCCCTTAGTGGTGGTGGTTGCTCTTCTTCTGGTTCTTGCGGTTCGTCAACTTCCTCTTTGTCACATTCCTCACTTTCCTTCGATTCATGGGCTGGCGACGATACATCTGTACATTCGTCTTCTCCGCACACATCCCATCCTGCTCCAGGTCTGCTTGTTACTGATCCGAAAAACTGGTTAGGATCACGCACAGATATAAGACATACACGTTTTCCTTGACCTTCACAATATAATATTGTATAGTCGGGAAACGGCGTCGGCTGCATATAATCATTTTTTGTGGTTGACGTAGCGAAGTAAGCGTCTGGATCAAGAACATCTCTTATGCAGTATTTAATATTATCTTGAATCCAACACATTTCCTTATTTTTACTATTTATAACCGGTATTATTGGACCGCTGTCGTAATCAGGATTACAGTCTGACTGAGAAAGAGATTTAACAGAACCACTGTATGATCCTGAGTCGCTCATACCAGTGGAATCAAGGTAAGATACATCATCAGATTGAAATCCCGGCATTGACTGAACTTGAGAACCGGAGTAAGATTCAAAATCGGAATTAAATTCGGCTGCCGGTTGGATTCTAGAACCAGAATAAGATCCTAGGTCAGAGTGAAATTTGGATGCAGATTGAGGTCTGGAATCGAAACCAGATCCCGAAATGCTGGAAAGTCGAGGATTAGATCTAGGATTTGAGTAAGATCCGAAATCTGATTGAGGTCTCCAATTAGATTGGGGCCTAGAGTCTGAGTAAGATCCAAAATCAGACTGAAATTCAGAACCCGGTTGAGATGCGAAACCAGAATAAGATCCAAGATCAGCGTGATATCCGGAATCCGATTGAGATTTAGAGCCGGAATATTGTCCCATATCGTGCTGAAATCCACTACTAAATGATTCAAAATCATCCTGAGAAATAGATTCAGGCATAGGTTTGAAATTAGAGTGTGAAGGCGGCCCGTATTGAAAAGTATTTTCTCGTAAGGAACCGAAACCGTGTTTTGAATTAGGCCGGGAATTGGAAATTCCGTTTCTAGGATTGTAGTGAAAATCAAACAGGGAATCTGAATCTGAATTAGAACTAGATGAGGAACCGAAACTAGATGAAGAACCAGAGCTAGAAGAGGAACCGGAACTAGATGAGGAACCAGAGCTAGATGAAGAATCAGAACTAGATGAGGAACCAAAGCTGGATGACGAAGAAGACCCAGAACTGGAACGACTTTGCGGTTGATCGGCGATATAAGAATTAAAATTATTTTTTTGTAGTTCTTCTGATGACTCGCAATAATCTGAATAGTCTATTTCTTCTACCACCGGTAAGGAATAAGTGATTGTTATAGACACGAATATAACTATGAACTGTAATAATGGAACCTGTAATAAAAGCGATTATTAAATATAATTGGTATTTGAACACGTGGTTCTATTCTCCGTGTTTCGTTGTAGTGTGTTAAAAACACCCTTGCTTGGCTCTCAACTGATCGTGTGCTTATGCGCTAGTTTAACACACTACAAGGAAATATGGAGAATGAAAGATAATAACAATAACAATATATAATATAACAAATTTTCACAATGCTGTCAACTTAATTTTCTTATGTTTTTGATCATAAGGTTACGGTAAAAAATACAACACGAACAAAATATGTTTCGTGGTCATGCCTTTCTCTTTGTTTGATAGTCAACGTGACAGTTGGTTGTCCTATTGTATTACTTAGATATATGTCTCTCACTCACTTGGTTATGTTGGCAATGTTGTATTATTCGAAGCATACTTCATGGAGGATGTGTAAACTCTACTTTTACCATCATTTTTTTAATTTTGATTAGGTAATAAATAAAACGTTTTACTCCACTGAAAATTGCTTGATTTAGTCCTGTTGATAAATATTAGGAGAAGAAATATGAAGGTGTTACAATTCTTTATTCCCTTTCATTTTTTAAATGTTCACCTGTCTCTGTCATTTTTTTTTTGTATAAAAAATCGTTAACGATTTAATTTGTCAAACTTTCACAGAAAGAAGAAATTTTAAAAAATTATCAGGTGATGGGGAATACAATCAAAAGAAAAATATGTAAATATTCTACAATTATTAGGGCTGTGGAGAGAGGATTACATACAAAATCAATAGAATCGATATCGTCGTCAAACGGTAGTAACGAAATAATAATTGAAGAAGAAGCTCTACCAGAAACTGCTGAAGAACTGTGGCAAGTAATAAACACTTCTGACATTAGAGAGTTTCAAATGAATTGGATTACATACGACTCAAAAATAGATAAAGATATGACCGACGATATAAATGTAATGTTCGATTGTATCAGAAATGGTTCTGATTATTTTGAGGAGTATTATAAATCGCTAGTGGAAGTTGATCCATATTTATTATCAAGGCATCGTCAATTTACTAGTGCTTATTTTGGCCCTTGTGCATTTTCTTTCAAAACAACAAAACAGAAAACAGAACACCATTACATATGCAATTTAGTATTTTACCGGAAGTTAGCAAAATTATTTACGGACAGCGAGAACAACTGCAAAGGATGTGAGATTCTGAACTTGCTGTTTTTTAGTCACGCATTAAAAGGGGTTACATTCGCCGACTTTAAAACATTAAATGCTTTAATGGGAAAGCAAGTACTTCAATTGGGGACTATAACTGACACAAATTTAAAAAATATAAAATATTACTCGTTTATAATTTNCTACACGGTTAACGATCCGTCGAACTAATGTAACTATGTATACTGAATATACTATGATTAAACATGTTTAATTAATAAAATAATTCGAAGTGGTCTGTATACGTAGTCCTAAAATGTAGCATCGTGCTACAGATGGCGTTTACTGCGCCATTTGTAGTATTTTCGAAAAGGCAATGTTTAATTAATATTTCATAATAATAACAATTTTGCATTTAGAAGAATTTTTTAGGGTTAATTTCAATACATTAAAATGATTCAATTTTTGAGTTATTTTTTACCACTACATATAACCTCAAATTAGTGCAGGTTATTAGAAGAGCAGTGGTGCGTAAAGCCAGGGAGCTGGCTTCGATTCCCGGCGAGGACGTGAAAACAGCAACAATTCTTCTTCATTAATTTGAGGTATAAAAGAACAAATTAAAAAACAAAAAAAGAATATTTTGTTAAACATTTAGTATCTTTTGATTCGTTCAGTACATTTTCACATTCTCTCTAGAAAATTGCAAATGTAATAATTTTTAACGTTTTAAATTAAAGGTGGTATAATTAAAGAGTTAAATCGCTTACAGGAAAACGCGTTGGAATATTTGTTTTAACCAATTAAACTACAAAGTATAATTTATAACTGCTTTATGTAAAGTTTTATGGTAGTACTATGCTATTAAAGAACTGCGCTTGTAGCCACATAAAAATCTAATGAGTGTGATAAACCAATTTATGACTTATGTAAAATATACATTTACAAAATTGGTACAATTTTAAACGGGTTGCTAATTTTTTTAAAACAATTTAATTGTTACTAGTTGACAGAAAAAACATTAAACGGATAACGCACTAAGAGTAATTGTTTTAGTATAGAAGAAAATATACATAAATGTACATACGAAATGATTACTTTAAACTACCTTATAGATTATTGCAGCCATCTAGATGGTTAATGTATAAACAGTCCAATTCTAAATAAAAATAAGAAAATAACACTGCAAAGTATAACAAAATATTAGACAAATTCTTGTATGTGACTTTTGCATTAGTATATTTCTCACTGCTTTAATTTTAAATTGTTCACTTGGTTAATTAGAAAGCATTTTCAAATCCGTATTTTCCATTAAAACAATAGGTTTGGTTAATGAATTGTTATTTACTGGTGACATGACAATACCTACAGTTGTAATAATTATTGGAATGTAAATTATAAGAGAAATTCTGAAGTTTGCTTGCAACGTATAACTATATACCTAACAAAGAAAAAAATCAAATAAACTGTATTACGGAATTAGGTCTCCACTTCGTAAATCACTAATCTGTAATTCTTAATTTTTCCCTAATAGTGTTTCAAATATTGGATTAATTAGTGAATTAATCCGGAAAAAAGTATAAGTTGTATGTCTTAAGGAGTAAATTTATTAATTTAAAGACAATGTTAATTCTAGTCTGGTCTAGACCCCATTCCCCAAATTTTCATTTATAAATGCTGGTCAGTTCTGCAATCGCACATTCTTACTCTTCAATAGATCATTGTAATTAATTTCGTTTTTAAATCGATGGAAACTTATTTGTGCTCTTCCAATATTTAAAAAGGATGGTAAACTGGATTTTAAAAACTATCGTCCTATCTCATTTCCTAGTAGTCTATTTACATTTTTATTTCTGATTCGCATATATGTCGCATTACCAATCAACAGCTTGTTTTTGTAAAATATCGCTCTACTATTGCTAGTTTACTTGTTGTTAATAACTACGGATATTGTTAATGCATTTAAAAATTCTTCATGACGTAGGTACTGACTATTCAGTTCAATTCAACAACCGAATTTACAGTGCCAACAATATTACTGAGATGTTTTACTATCATTAGTTTGTCCAAAGCTTTTGATACTATTAAACATTTCACCATACTATCTAGTCTAAACTGAAGAACTTTGGTATACAGGATAATTTTTTAACTATCTGCCTTCTTACCTAATAATCTGGCAATCTATCAGACTTAACAAATTTCAACAGAGGGAGCTTTAACATTATAAAAAACAAAACGTCGATTTTGATTAGGTAATAAATAAAACGTTTTACTCCACTGAAAATTGCTTGATTTAGTCCTGTTGATAAATATTAGGAGAAGAAATATGAAGGTGTATTGATGAGTTTCAGAATGATTTGTGCTTTTTATTAATGACTTATACGATTCCATTGAATAAATACTTATCTAATGGTAGCAAACGAATAATATAATAATAATAATAAAGTTGCTAAAAATCGCGTGTGCACGCGTATGATAAGAATCCGGATGAAGCTTTAAGTACTTTGTTTTGTATTAAACAAATATGGTGCATATATCTTCCCACTAGATCCCGCGAGAAGGCGTAATTTTAGCGGCTATTTTTGAATAATAAGCAGTCCTCTGATTTTTTAAACATAGGTTTTCTCACCATTGGGGTTATCATTTCGCCAGATTGGTTTGAGGAAGAAAATTCTCCGAAGAAAATGCCACCACTTCTTACTACAACTAGATAAATTGTAATTATACAAACAGTATCTGGTAGTTTTAACAATAATAACAATTTAGAAGTGAGTTAGTTTAATATGAAATATTAATTTGAAAATTACTTGGCTCTCAACTGATCGTGTGCTTATGCGCTAGTTTAACACACTACAAGGAAATATGGAGAATGAAAGATAATAACAATAACAATATATAATATAACAAATTTTCACAATGCTGTCAACTTAATTTTCTTATGTTTTTGATCATAAGGTTACGGTAAAAAATACAACACGAACAAAATATGTTTCGTGGTCATGCCTTTCTCTTTGTTTGATAGTCAACGTGACAGTTGGTTGTCCTATTGTATTACTTAGATATATGTCTCTCACTCACTTGGTTATGTTGGCAATGTTGTATTATTCGAAGCATACTTCATGGAGGATGTGTAAACTCTACTTTTACCATCATTTTTTTAAACTTTGACTTTTAGGGGCATTTGATTTTATCAATTTAATTATTATAATAACTTTTTATGATCTGAATAAAGGTTTTTGTTTCACAATACAATTCTTTATTCCCTTTCATTTTTTAAATGTTC
>NW_020442417.1:0-1070 GCF_000699045.2 Agrilus planipennis
ATATAGAAGACGTGTTAAGTTTAGTGAAAGGACAGGACAACGTAATACTTTTAGGAGATTTCAACGCAGTAATAGGTGAAGGTAAAGTGGGTGCAGTAGCAGGTTCTTTTGGATTAGGCAATAGAAATGATAGGGGAGATAGGGTGATAGAATTTTGCGATAAACATAACTTAACCGTTGCAAATACATTATTCAACCATCACGTTAGGAGGCGCTATACGTGGAAGATGGCAGGAGATTTAGGGAGGTATCAGTTAGATTACATACTTGTTAGGCAAAGATTTAAAATTCAAATGAAGGACTACAGGAGTTATCCAGGAGCAGACCAATCTTAAAATCAAAATTCTGAAAAAGAGGGAAGGTAGGAGACGTATCGACTAAGAAAAGCTAAAATGTAACGAAGCGCGTGATAGGCTAGGTAAAATGATAGACGAAATACTAATGGCGGCTGGAGAAACGAATGACGGGGACATAGAGACAGAATGGAACTGCATTAAAACGTGTCTAAAATCAGCAGCTACAGAGGTACTAGATCTTAAACAAAACGAAAATAGGAAGCCCTGGATAACAAAAGAGATTGTAGGATTAATAGACGAAAGGCGGAAATACAAAAACAGGACAGACGAAGAAGGACAAAACAGATATAAAGCTATAAAGTGAGAAATAATTAGGAAGTGTAGGGCAGCTAAGGAACAGTGGATTAATAGGATATGTAAAGAAGTAGAAGAAAAATTTGAAGTAGGTAAAACCGATGAGGCTTATAATATAATTAAAAGGAATTTTAGAGATGTAGGATACAGTAGTAATAATATAAGAAACGAGGCAGGGGTCATGTTGATAGAAAATGAGGAAAAGGCAGATAGGTGGAAAGAATATTTAGAGAACCTTTACGCAGGCCCTGAGTTAGGAGATATATTAGAGAAGGAAGATAGTGTGGAAATAGATGAGCTTGGTTATCCCATAATGAGAGAAGAGTTCGATGTAGCATTAAAAAATTTAAAGAATAATAAGGCGCCAGGTGTAGATGGGATACAGGGGGAAATTCTAAAACATGCAGGACAAGAGGTTAG
>NW_020442417.1:5320-9048 GCF_000699045.2 Agrilus planipennis
AATTAGGAAGTGTAGGGCAGCTAAGGAACAGTGGATTGATAGGATGTGTAAAGAAGTAGAAGAAAAGTTTGAAGTAGGTAAAACCGATGAGGCTTATAATATAATTAAAAGGAATTTTAGAGATGTAGGATACAGTAGTAATAATATAAGAAACGAGGCAGGGGTCATGTTGATAGAAAATGAGGAAAAGGCAGATAGGTGGAAAGAATATTTAGAGAACCTTTACGCAGGCCCTGAGTTAGGAGGTATATTAGAGAAGGATGATAGTGTGGAAATAGAGCTTGGTTATCCCATAATGTGAGAAGAGTTCGACGTAGCATTAAAAATTTAAAGAATAATAAGGCGCAAGGTGTAGATAGGATACAGGGGGAAATTATAAAACATGCAGGACAAGAGGTTAGAGATCGTATGTTTAAGTTAGTTAGTCACATTTACGAAGCGGGGAAAGTCCCAGAGGTTTATAAACGGAACGTAGTAGTAACATTACCTAAGAAGAGGGGCGCGGATAGGTGCGAGAAATTTCGAACAATTAGCTTAACTTCCCATGCGTCAAAAATCTTAACTAGAATTGTACAGAGGAGGATGGAAAAAAGGGCGGAAGAACTATTAGGGGAAGATCAATTTGGGTTTAGAAGAAATAGAGGAACGCGGGAGGCCATTCTAGCTTTACGGGTAGCAATAGAGAAAACGATAGAAAAAGGAAAGAGTGCGTACATAGGATTTGTAGATTTAGAGAAAGCTTTTGACAATGTTAAATGGGACAAGATGTTAAATATACTTAAAAATGTAGGGATGAATTACAAAGATAGAAGAGTGATACTTAGTTTGTATAAAGAGCAACAGGCAGTTATAGAGCTGGGGATGCAACGTAGAGAAGTAAATATTAGGAAGGGAGTCAGGCAGGGATGCACACTGTCACCGCTACTTTTTAATCTATACATCGAAGACGCCATCAACATCATTAAAGACAGTACAACTGTAGGGATAGATGTGCAAGGGCAAAAGATTAGTATGCTTAGATTTGCAGATGATATAGCAGTATTAGCATCTAGCAAGGAGGACCTAGAGATAGCTTTAAATAAAATGGAAGCGGTACTGACAGATCAGTACTGTATGAAAATAAATAAAAGTAAAACTAAAATACTGGTATGCAAGGGAAGAAAAAGTAGGGAAAGAGCGAATATAAAGATAGGAGACGAAAAATTAGAAGAAGTGGCTGATTTTAGATACCTAGGAAGTCAGATAAGTGAGGATGGAAGGAGTAGTAGGGATATAAAGCAGAGGATAGCGCAGGGTCGTGTCGCCTTTAATAAAAAGAAGTCACTTCTATGCTCGCGAACGGTTAATTTAGAAATTCGAAAAAGGTTGTTAAAGGTGTATGTTTGGAGCACGGCGTTGTACGGGTGCGAAACATGGACAGTGGGAGCGGCGGAAAAGAAAAGGTTAGAAGCGTTCGAAATGTGGTGTTATAGGCGGATGATGAGGATATCGTGGGTAGAAAAGGTTAGAAATGAAGAGGTATTGGAAAGAATAGGAGAACAGAGGACTATATGGAAGACAATAAAAAATAGGCGAGATAGGTTGGTAGGACACCTTCTCAGGCATGAAGGTCTAGTCAGAGACATATTAGAGGCAGAAATAGGAGTTAGGAGGGGTAGAGGTAGACCTAGATTAGATTACTGTTTGCAAATAGTTAAGGATGTGGGCTGTTCTAGTTTTAGGGAAATGCGAGGTTTGGCTCAGGATAGGAAAATGGAGATACGTGTCCAACCAGTCTTAGGACCTTATGATGATGATGATGGTGATGATGATGAATATTACTGTTAGTAATAATTAATTAATTTAAAATGGCCAATTTAGTTGAAAAGAAGAAAAATCAAATTTCCAAAAGAAATGTATACTTGTAATAACTTGTTACACATATCATTAGAATAGGCAAAAGATAATAAAATAAGCCAAAAATTATGTCATATTTTTATAAGCAAAAAAGGTGAAAATTAAAATAAGCACTGTCTGCATTTTTCGTATTGCTGCAGTAAACACTAACAACAATTATTCTTATAATTTTCCCATACATACTTGATAAACAGGTACAGTATGTTCCAGGTATATAAATTTTTTGCAAAACTGGCATGTATATTGTGTCGCGGTGTATTTTGTTACTCTGGGTTTTTGTTAATTATTTATTTTAATTACCTGATTATAATGCAACTTGATTAGCCCGTCGTGACTGGACGTGAGGTCGGATATGAAATTCAAAAAGACAGTATGATAATTACAACTAGTGTAGTGTTCCCACAATTGTCAGCTGATGATTTTTTAGTAAATTATCGGCCACTTCAACGGAACTAAATATCTATCCTAACTTTCCTCCTAACTTTTGATAGCGGAGAATAAAGCCTCTTTACTACATCGGAAGAACTGTTGCTAACACAAAAAGAACCTGAAGACTTTACCGGAATAGCAAAAAGCGAAATCTTCTTAGTGCCATTGTTGCTGGAAAAATTTCTACATCTATACCATCTGTAGACCAAAATTCGAAAATTAAGATTCTGTCTACATTATAAACCTCGGCTAGAAAATGAACCCTAATAACTGCACACATTTCTAATATATCTGTCGGCATTTAACAGACTTATTTTTATATCGGCGAGATATATATTTGCGATTTATACGTTGGTATTTTCCACTAATCCTGTAATAATCTTATCGTCGAAAAATAGGTGCCAGGCTTCTAACGGTTCGATCACTCCACTTTCCCTAGGTTTGGAAAGAAGCTATCATCATCTATCTCCCTAAAAAGCCTCTCAGTTCTCCCTCTTGCTACAGACCCATCAGCCTGCTCAGTTCGCTGAGCAAAGTCTTGAAATCTATCCTTCTTGACCCCTGGAGCGAAACGGCTCCCTCCCCGATTTTCAACATAGTTTGCGCAAGCACCACGGCACCTGCCATCAGCTTGTTCATGTTTCCGAGTACATTTTTGATAATATAAACAAGCGCAAGTGTGCGAATAGCTCCGCTGCTGTGGAGTGGCATATCATCTCTCGTTCACACAGAGGCGCTTATAAGTCTTATGATTTTTCTATGCATTATGTTCCAAAATAAAGGAAAAATGTCCACTTTCCATATAAAGTTTGCTTTTGTGTTAGTTACGGTAATAATACTTTTTTTGAGTTATCATCTGTGGTTTACGGTTTTAAACAACCTTTTCCCAAAGTTATCAGAAGCAAAGGTTAAAGCTTGAATTTTTATTGATTCATAAATTAAAAAGTGCTCAACAAAACAGTTGGAATAGTTTTAAAGGAGTAGTTTCTGGACTTTTAGGGAATAACAAAGTTGAAAATTACCGAGTTCTAGTTGACAACTTGATAGAAGACCTTAAAACTATAGGTTGCAGAATGTCTCTAAAAGTACATAGGTATGCTGCATGCTCCTTTAGATAATTTTAAAAACACATGGGGGCGAATTCAAAAGAACAAGGACAACGTTTTTATCAAGATATTATGGCTTTCGAACAACGTTATTAAGGTCAATACAACGAAAATATGATGGGGGACTACGTTTAGATTTTAGTGGGAGAAAATAGTTATAAGCATGAAAGAAAAAGTAATAGGGTTCACTTTTAAACTTTTTTCCTCTATTTTGTAATTTAATATGACAGTAAATAAAAGTTGATAAAAACTTATATATAAATATATTTGTTTCAATTTATCGATAAATAAAAATTT
>NW_020442417.1:9940-24596 GCF_000699045.2 Agrilus planipennis
ATTTTAATAAATTAAACATGATAAAATAAAATTATTTTATATAAGCTAAGTCTAATATTACATTTATCACCTAATAATTGATGTGTCTTTTTCTTGGCATACGATTGAATTCTAATATTTGTAAAAGTGTTAATAATAAACTTAATAACCTGCGTTTCATGCAGTTCTCCGTCTGTATTTCTGATAGGATGAGATGGCTGAAAAATGTTCGTTAGATTATTTAGAAAATGTTGCAATACTAATATGATTAATTATTATCTGTTTAAAGCTGTCTTCAAGCATATACTGCATCTTTACTGCAGTATATTTTACAATTTCAAAGACAGTTTCGCTTGGAAAATATAATTTTCCTTCATTGATAAAATTTACGAAATTGGCGTAACTATTTAGTTATACACAGTACCACTTTTCTAAGTAACATTTCCTTACATTTTTTGCAAGTATCTTTCGTAAATAATTTCCTCACAATGTACCCAGCTATATAATATAAAACATTTTCTTGGAAGCATGTAGGAAGCAGAAGGTACTATCCACAAAAGGGATTAATTTGCTTAATTCTTCATCGGTATGAACGTTCTCGCTATCTGTTGTATTATTTGAACTTACTCGATTTTCAAAAAGTGGTGTTGACTGAAAATCGATGTTCATGCAATTTGAATTAACACCTGGCTGAACACTTTGTTAAATAATAACTTCCTCAATGTCCATTTAAATTGAAGAGCATTGGGACAATTATTAAAGTCTCCACGTGATCGGATACATGAAAAATATAATTCGAGATGATATATATTCCTAACAAATCCTGTAGCAAAGGTCTTTCTTCTATGACGTACAATTTCAGTACCATCTGCTTCTAAATTTAAAATATAATTTTCAGTAACATCAAAGATCTTTGACCAATAATGTTTATTTCTTAAATACATAGGTGACTTATATCCCTTTGCAAATATTGATCTAGAATTCATAAGGTCGAAGATTCTATCAAAAATTCTTATAAATTCAACTGTTCGCTACCAATAAAATCTGAATGACCACTTTTACATATAAATTCAATAGCATTAGGCACACTTGAACTAATTGTTTGTGTGGCTTAACGAACGTTCATTTTGTATTGTTTGAAATTAACATGAGAACCAGATAATCTATGTGCCAATTTCAGATGTTGTTCATCGTGCAGGTGGTGTAATTTTTTCAAATATGAAAATGAAATTTGACCTGTTGACGATGATAGAGAAATTTCCGCAAAAGTATTTCTTAATAATTTAAATACATGGCATGGGTCTAAAATACAAAATATTATGTTTTTATTAAATGGATTGGTAAAAAATGGCGTAATATTATCTGCAGATAAATTGCAGAATAGCAATGTTAATGTTTTAATATTGGTAGCACAACCATCACACGTAATTGATTTAACATTAATATTACCTATTTCAAATAATTTTGGATGACTAATAATATTAAATTTTGTTGTAAAGAAACAGATATTTTGTTAACAAAAAATTATGCAATGGGACATTTAAATTTCATACTAAATGAAACAATTTGAAAAATTAGAGCCTAAGTCGCCAATTCTTCATCAGTAGTATTAGCAATACCACCATAATGCACATATCCATAATGTCTATCATTTTTCTTATCACAAACAATAGAGCTTCGTACTGTCATTGAATCAAAAATTAATGCAACATCTTTTAAATAATCGTTATCTAATATTTGTATTTTTAAATATTCAAATACTTCTGTTATAAAACCAACTTCACAATTAACAGAAGAGAGCCAGGTTCTTAATGTTGCACCATAAGGTAAATTTAATTTATTACGTACAAATGTATAAGCTCTAGTCGAATCAAATTTAAGATCAGCGCAAATTTCTTCATTTCATCTTTATACCGTTTTTGGGTTTTGCTGTTTTTTGAAATAGCGCAGTGAATAGTGATAGATCAACAGTAGTGTAAATAAATAGAATAATTCATAACCTAACTTTAATAATAATTTAACAGTGTTTTTAAGTTCTCCAATAAATAATTAGTGTAAATAAGTAGTTTTTGTCGTTATCAGGCTTAGAAGTAATTTTTTTTGTTAACACAACAGTCTAGATAATCATTTTCTTTGAAACGTTCACTGCATATTTTAATAGAGGAAGTTGGTATGAAGTTTTTTCGTCGAACTGCTTGTATACATAACTGTAACTTCTGAAGATTCTTCAGTGGAAATCTAAAATAAATATAAGAACTAATATACTAATAATTAATATGGCAATTATCCTTATTTTTCATTAAAATTTTTGCGTACACATGTACCTACCCATAATGCAGTTTAAATTTTATTTTTAATCTCTAATTAATACTTACTTATGGAATTGTATGTTTCCATTGGGTCTCCAATCATTTGTACACCCGTAAGCGCAACAATATTTAACCATTTTAACTAAATTTCTTGAAGACTTATATAAGCTGCTAATTGAAGCGAGAGATGTACTTTTGAAGAAATACATTAAACATAGAAAAAAATGAAGGTTATCGATCGATCGATATTCAAAATAAAATCATCAATATTTGTGGGGATGTTCTTAAGGCAGATATGATAGAAAAAGTAAAAGTAGAGGCATAAACTGTATTAGCAGATAAAACGACTGGCATTTCTTAAACAAAACGTTTATCGATTGGACTGCGATATTTCCATCAAGATAAATCATTCGAAGGAAGATATTTTTTTGCTATAATGAAGGCCTTACAAACTTTATCGCGTGAGGGAAGCACTGTTACTCCAAAAAATACCTTTAGCTCCATGCCACTGCTTCCACCGTTCCATTTATTCTGTGTTTCAAGTTGATAGTCAAAAACTCCGCATTAATGGAACCCGTATCCAGTTGATAGCTTCAGATACGATCAAAGCCACGCAACACTTTAAAACCATTTTACAATTACTTAAAATATATCATGATGATTCTGAAGAAGTTACAAAAAAGTAGGACAACTGCGTCAAGGATGACGGTGGCACAAGCTTCTGTGGTCGCAGACACTAGCGCAAACAGCTTGGTCCATCGACTGGCGGTATCCTCCACGATTAAGATATATTTTAGGGGCTTATGATCAGTCACCACAACGACTGACGATTCATCTATGTATCGGCGGAACTTGGACATGGCCCACACAATGGCCAAATCTTCGCCGTTTCATGGTCGTGTAGTTTCTCTCAGCGGAAGTAAGCGGCCGACTGACGTACTGCACGGGACGTTCTTCGTGTCCGTCCCCCTGCAGTAGGGCTGCTCCGAGTGCATATCGGCTGGCGTCCGTGCGTAGGAACGGCTGTGAAATGTCAGCCTGCCACAGGATCGGTGAGGTCGTCCTTAAGCGTGTCGAAAGCGTTTCGTTAGTCAGCTCTCCATTCCCATACAACGTCTCGTTTAGTTAGTCGGCTCAGGGGTCAGGGTCACTCTGCGAATCCCTTTACGAATCTCCGATACCAAGAACATATTTATAAGAATCCCTGTAATTCTTTCAGGTTTCTTGGGGCAGGCAGGGATCGGTTAGCCGAAACCTTGTTGAGATCGGTATCTAAGGGTGCCCTGGGGCGTGGATATGTGTCCCAGATACCGAAATTCTGGGCAGCAGAAACGACACTTAGGCTGGCTCATCCGAAGCATAAGGATGAAGATCTTCTCCAATTCCTCTAAGTGTCGGTGGAAATTTGGGGACAGCAAAATAAGCATAATATCCCTTGAGGAAGATTAGTATTTTTTTTTACTCCATTCTGTAATTTTCAAATTCGCATATTTGTGTTTCGGAAAGAAGTAGCAAACTTGCAGAAGGTGATAAGGCACTATCATTATCATCATAAGGGCATACAAAAGAAGAAAATTAAGTTAATGTTTGGTAATCCGAAAGTCCACCATTTACACGCAAGAGCCATTTCGAACCTGATAGCATTACACAGGGAAATACAACATTGCAACAACGCATTAGCTGTTTTTTAACAGAATCTGTGTTATACTTCTTTTGTATTTTTGCAGTTATGTATTGTTTGTTATTTATTTATTTGTTAGATTAGATTAAGTGTGATTAATGATGTTTATGTTTACAGTCAGCCTAGAGAGGTTGCTTGTTCTTTTAACGTTCTAGGTTTTTAATATATTTGTATACTGACAGTCGATGTTATTAGAAGTAGGTCATTATGACAGTGTAGTAGGTCAGTGCACAATTTTTATTGTAATTATTAATGCGTGAGTTTCTGGAGGAACATTTTCCTAGATGCTAGATTGAACGTATGCGTCCTGTGTCCAGCCCGAACGGGGCTCGCCGATGCTTACAATAAAGCTAGCAAGCGGCCGATATCTGGCTAACATTAAATGGCCGTGAAATAATTTCCATCCGCTGGTCAGTGATTGGTAATTAGTTGGTTAAAGATTAACTCTTTGTTATGAATACCTTCTCAGGTTACCGATAGACGGCCAGTTCTGACATCACTAGTTTCACCACAAGCCGAGATAAATAAAAGTACAATACAATTCGAAACATTTGATGAAGAAAAGGAAACATTCAAATCATACAAAGAAAGGTTAGAAAATTTTTTCGAGCTAAAAAATTTACATGGGGTATCAGCCGAAATGAATACTGTAAAGGCGAGAATTCTCATAAATGCACAAATGCATGTACGAAATACTATCAATTATTAACAAGTGTGACTTCACCTGAATTATCTGCTTCGAAATCAAATGAAGAATTAATTACACTTTTGGAAAAACAATTGTGTTCCCTTTCAAATGTTCATACAGAACGACATAAATCCTTATCATGTATACAAAAAAGTAATGAGTCAATAGCACAATATATAGCAGAATTAAAACACTTATCCACAACTGCAAATTGGACTTGTCAAGATCCGAATCGTAAAAAACTAATAAACTCTGTGCTACAAGCACAATTTATCAGAGGAATACAAGATGTAGAAATACGTGAACAAATGTTACAACAAGGAACTGATATTAATCTAGAAAAAGCAATTGAAGTAGCTTTAGCTATCGAAGCAGCTAAAACGCAAAATAAAATGTATACAACATCATGAAAAATTGATATGAATCAGGTAAATAAAATAAACAATTATGCGAGATCATCGTCAAGTGAGGGAGGAAACACCTCATATCATAAAAGGCAACAATATAGACAGAAAAATCAAGAAAAGAAGAATAATAGAAGCATTGATGACTGTAATTTGCAAAATATCTGTCTATGTTGTGGTAAAGACGATCACATTGCAAGGGACTGTAAATCTAAGAGAAATCTTACATGTAACAGCTGTGGAAAAAAGGACATATTGAGAAAGTTTGCATTTCAACTACATTAGAAACTAATAAAGCTGTCAAACGAATAGAAAAAGAAGAAGACGATAGTGATAATGAAGACGATAATGATGAAATATATGAAATAAATCAAGTAGTAGTGAATACAAAGCAACCAATTATAGTGAGAGTCAAGATAGCAAATGAAAACAAAAAATTTTCATTCAATATGGTGAGATACAGACTAAAGGAAATGTATATGTTGTACCACAGAAAGTATCACCTGTACTAGGAAGAGAATGGATCAAAAAGCTAAATATAGATTTGCAGAACACGTCAGAGGGTAATCAGCATACTGCAATGACGAGGATGGTATGTAGCATAAAGACAACAGTAACAGATATATTCAAAAGATTTTCAGATGTGTTTGAGCCGTCTGTAGGATTAATACCAGAAATAAAATGTAGACTTTTACTGAAAAATAATGCAAAACCAATATTTGTAAAGCCCAGGACGATACCGTACTCACTACAAGAAAAAACGAAGCAAGAAATTGAATCATTTGTAGCACAAGGTATCTTAGAAAAGACTGAAATGGCTGAGTGGGGGCACCTGTGGTACTTGTGCCTAAACCTGACAAATCAGTGAGAGTTTGTGCTGATTACAAAGTCACACTTAATGCCCAGTTACATGACAATAGATATCCTATTCCAAAAATAGAAGATATCTTCAATAAACTCAATAATGGGAAGTATTTCTGCGTTTTGGATTTATACAAATCTTATCTGCATTTAATGCTTGATGAGGAAAGTCAGAAGATAGCAACCATTTGAACACTATGGGGTACGTATCTGGAAAACGACTGTTTATGGGTATCAAAACAGCACCTAATTTATTGCATAAAGTTATTGATCAAATAGTAGGTGGAGTAGAAGGTACTGTTGCTTATTTTGATGAAATATTAATTCAAAGAAACACACTCGAGCAATGTGATGAACGTCTTATAAAGTGTCGTGAACATCTAAGAAAAAATAATTTACATGTCAACAAAACCAAATGCAAATTCTTTGTGACTTCCGTTAAGTATTTAGGACATCAAATCAGTGCAAAAGGCTTGAAAAAACACCAGATAAGATACAAACAGTATTACAAGCCTCGCGTCCAGCAAATGTTAGTGAAGTGCAGTCTTTTTTAGGATTGGCACTGTATTACGCCAGATTTATTCCAAACGCTTCGTCTATTTTGTACCCTCTAAACCGACTTTTACAAAAGAATATACCATTTAAGTGGACAAAAGCTTGTGAAAATTCTTTTAAGACAATACAAGCTGAAATTCAAGTGATAGAGTGCTAGTAACATATAATCCAGACCTCCCACTAGTATTAGCCACTGATGCCAGCCCACATGGACTTGCTGCTGTGTTGTTACATACACAAAATGGAGAAGAGAGGCCAATCAGTTTCGCATCTCGATTACTGACCAAAAGTGAATGCAATTACAGTCAATTAGATAGAGAAGCTACTGCTGTGTACTGGGCCTTCAAGAAATTTTATCACTATATATATGGTCGAAAGTTCACTCTTATAATCGATAATAAGCCACTAGAGCGAATATTTCACCCAGAAAAATCTATGCCAGTTATCTCTGCTCACCGATTATTGAGATATGCTCAATTTCTTAGTGGATTTGATTATGAAATCAAACATAAACTGTCAAAAGACCATGCTAATGTCGATTATTTTTCGAGACATCCAGTAAAACTTGATGTTAAGCTCATAGATTATTGTGAAGAGTCTTTTCAAGTAAATGAAATAACCGTAGCAACTATGACTGATACATCACCGATTACCGCGGAGCATATTCGAAGCGAAACAAATCGCGATCCTGAACTTAGTAAAATAAAGACACAGCTTCTTAACGGAGAAACTCGAAGTCCAGAATATACGCTTCATACAGGTATCGTCATGAGAAGGACGAGAGTATATGTACCAGCTTCTCTTCGACCATCTATCTTAAAAGAACTGAGATGGTTAAGATGAAAAGTATCGCACGTACTTTATGCTATTGGCCTGGAATTGATAATGAAATTGAGTGTTTAGTAAAAGCTTGTCACCGCTGCGCTGAAGTAAAAAAAGATCCTGCTAAAGCTCCGTTACATCAATGGCAAGCCCCAGAAAAACCATGGCAACGAATACATGCAGATTATGCTGGACCTTACAAGGATCATCAATTCTTAATCGTCATAGATGCTAAGACAAAATGGATAGATATCCATGTTTACAAAACCACCGACATCACGATCTACGATAACTGCCCTGGAGGAAATATTTGCAAGAAATGGACTACCGTGTCTGCTTGTCACTGACAATGCTACCTTATTCAAATCTCAAGAATTTCGTCAATTTTGTCAGCAGAACGGCATTGAACAACGGTTCAGTCCACCAAATTATCCAGCGACAAATGGTCTTGCCGAATGTGCGGTACAAACGTTCAAACAAAAACTCAAAGCAATGTCAGATGAATCGGGAAATCTCAGGAGCAAACTAAATGCTTTCTTTTTTAAATATAGAACAACTCCTCTTGGTGATGGAAAAACACCCGCTGAATTGCACTTAAATCGACAGCTACGTACACGTCTTCATTTGATTAAACCAGCAGACGCGTTGCCTCGTTTACCTGATACAGAACTTCCTTATCGATGTCTTAAGATAGGAGATCGAGTGCAAGCTCGTAATTATGCTGGATCTGCAGTATGGAAGTTTGGTACAATTGTAGAGCGTTCAGGAAAGCTACATTATCTGGTAGAGTTAGATTATGGATATGTTATTCAACGACATATTAATCAACTTCGAGAAACAGAGGTTGACATTACCCAACTACAAATTACACAAAAACGACAGAACCCGCAGAGAAGGAGGAGGCACGGCCATCTATATCAAAAATTCCATTGAACACAACCCGCTCCCTACCACCTCAAAGGAAGACATAATCGAAGCCACGGGCATCCGCCTTGTCAACAAAAACACGTGGAGCAGATGAAAGAATTATTCGAAGCACAAACATCAAAAATCATCATAGGCGACCTGAACAGCAAACATAAAGAATGGAACTCGAGAGTAGAAAATGCCGGGAGAAAACACCTACAGCAATACGCAGAAACTAATCAAATCCTAGTAATTGCACCAACCGAACGCACCCACTACCATGAACCAACAAAAACTTCGGACATCCTCGACATTACCATCAATACAACATCACCAAACAATTCCAAATTACCACAATGGATGACAACGCCGTAACCTCGGACCACAACCCAATCATCCTACATATAGGATCAGGAACAGAAAAAGACATCCTCCAGGTTAAAACCACAGACTGGAATAAACACAACATCAGCACTCAAGAAAAACTGAAAAAAATCCACGCAGATTACTCAAACACAGAAAATCTCGAAAGAACAACAACAGAATTTGAAAAACTGATTCAAGATTCGATACAACAATGCACGCATACCAGAGAGAAAGAAATCACAGGTTACAATAATTCGAAGTGGTCTGTATTCTGTCGAAACTGCCAGACGCGGATCGCGATTTCGATCTTTTAGGATCCCACCAGCGCGTCGCATTTGTAGTATTTTCTAAAACGCACTGTTAAGACAGCAGGTAAAAGTTGGTCTGTGTTCTATCGGAGCTGCCTCTGACGCGCTGATGAGATCTTAAAAGATCGAAATCGCGATCCGCGTCTGGCAGTTTCGACAGAATACGGACCACTTCGAATTATTTTATTCGATTAAGCTAACTAGCACGTTGAGGTTGGCTACGCCGGGATTCGTTTTCAGCAAGTAGATATCCACACAAGTGGACCTTGTTGGAGCATACGTAATCCTAAAATGTAGCATCGTGCTACACAAGGCGTTTACTTCGCCATTTGTAGTATTTTCAAAAACGCACTGTTAAGACAGCAGGTAAAAGCTGGTCTGTGTTCTGTCGGAGCTGCCTGCGACGCGCTGATTGAGATCCAAAAAGATCGAAATCGTGATCCGCGTCTGGCAGTTTCGACACAATACAGACCACTTCGAATTATTTTATTCGATTAAGCTAACGTGCCTATCACGTTGAGGTTGGCTACGCCGGGATTCGTTTTCAGCAAGTAGATATCCACACAAGTGGACCTTGTTGGAGCATACGTAATCCTAAAATGTAGCATCGTGCTACAGATGGCGTTTACTACGCCATTTGTCGTATTTTCTAAAATCACAGGTTCCTACATCCCCAATAACATATCGGATCTAATCAAAAAAAAGCAAAAGCCAGGAAGAAATACCTCCAGACATATAACCCACAAGATAAAAGTGCCCTTAATAAACTCACCAACGAAGTGAAAACACATTTACAGGAATTTCGGGCCTCCTCATGGAATCATAAACTCGAAGAAGCAGATCACTCCGAAATAACACTGTATACCTTAGCAAAAGCGTTAAAAAAGAAATCTAATTACATTGGCCCCATCAAAACAATGGACAACAACACTGCAATCACAAACGATGGAAAAGCAGAATTATATGCTAATCACATAGAAAACCAATTCAAACCAAACCCTATTGACAGCGTCCTTCACCACATTAACTATGAAACTAACATCAACAACAAAGTTAAACAAATATTACAAGAACAAACAATCGACCCTCACATCACAACAAGCACACAAGAAATAGAAGAGATCATCAAATCCAAATCCAACAGAATAGCCCCAGGACCTGACAACATCTCGATAAAAGAACCAAAAGAACTTCCACAAATCGGCATTAATACCATCACCCACATTTGCAATGCAATCTTCAAACTTCAATACTTTCCCAAAAATTGGAAAATCTCAGACGTGGTAATGATCCTAAAACCTCAAAAACCATCAAACCAACTTGAATGCTACAGACCAATTAGCCTTTTGAAAACCATAAGCAAGCTCATCGAAGCTATAATCCTGAAACACCTCCAGACAGAAATCACCGACAAAAACCTCATTCCCAACCGGATTTAGAAAAGGCTATGCTACCACATATCAACTCGCCAGAGTAACGACATGTATTGCGCAAGGGTTTAACAAAGGAAGAACCACCACGGCAGTTCTTCTGGATATAGAGAAAGCCTTCGATAAATAAAGTATGGATCAATGGACTCATATAAATTACAAACTCTAGAAATCTCCAGGAAATTAACACCCATACCTGACAGAAAGAAAATTCAGCATCAAAATTGAAAACTCAAGATTATCACCAAGAAAATCTGAATCAGGAGTACCACAAGGATCACTCCTAGGACCTGTATACACTGCAGACATGCCAACTAGACCACACATATTCATCGCCCAATACGCAGACGACACACTCATAGCAAGCAAAAACAAGAATTTACACCGTCAAAAGACTAAGCATTTATATTATCGAACTTGAAAAATGGCTAAGGGCCTGGCGAATAAAAACCAACCCTAACAAAACTGAAGCCATATGCTTTAACAGAAAAGGCAGAACGCCATCCACGAACGTAATATTCCAAGGAACTGAAATCTCACTCCCAAAAGTGGTGAAATATCTGGCAATTATTTTTTACTATAAAATTAACTTCAACAGCCACATCAAGTATACCAAAAGAAAAGGAACCACAGCCTACAAACTTCTATACCCTCTGTCATGTAAAAGTAGCAAGCTTTCAATCGACACAATGATAAGAATGTACAAAGTACATATCAGACCAATACTTACGTACAGCGCGATCATCTGGAAGCACGCAAAAGCCGTCAACAGCCTATCCTCCATGCAGAAAAGGATCATTCGAAACGCCATAGACACCCCCTGCTACATCAGAAACTCACAAATACAGAGAGAAATGAATATCCCACCATTACAGGAATTCATAGCAAAAATTACAAATTCCTTTAAAGACCACTTGGACCACCACGTAAACCCAGAAATCAGCAATCTCCTAAACATTACATCAACAGAGAGATATATTAAGCCATTGTATATAGATATAATAAGGTTAGTGGTAATAAAGTATTTTAAAAAACCAACCCACGACAAGTGTTACAATAAGTTATAAAATCTTCCGCTTTAAATTTTTAGCGATTAATACCGACTCTCAACCGGGAGCTTTCATCAAAGATATCAAAGCACCTGGTGGATATTATGCATATGAGAGATGCGTGATCAAACGAACAGATGTTAGAGAAGGAAAAACAAGAAAAGAATTTATCCAAATATGAATTGTCAAGAACGGAAGAATCATTTAAACAAAAAACACAGCGGAAACACCATAAAGAAAATATTACATGTCCTCTAGCAAACCTTGAATATTTTAATCCAGTGGACTCTGTCTTTATTGATTCAATACATCTACTATTTCTCAGTATGATGAAGTCGTTATTAGACAAGTGGGTAAAAATTCCAGGTACTACACGTTTGAGAAAACGCTAGATTAATTTACTTCAGTATAGAATGATATTGTAATGTTCGTGCGTTTAACAATTTACTTTTTAAGACTCACAACGACAAAAACCATTTATTTACACTAATTATTATTAAAGGACTTAAAAACACTATTAAATTGTTACTAACTTAAGTGATGAATTACTCTATTTACTTATAGTACTGTTACTATATCACTATTCACTGCACTGTCAATTTATTTCTAGATTCCCTTCTGCAACGGTCAATTTATTTCTACTATCGCGGCGATTGTCTCTTCACTTAAATACTCCTTTGTTCTCTTTCGGGGACTTTCTCGAGCCGTCCGGAAAAGTTTCGTTTTCTTTGAACTGCTTAATTGCTTTCCCGGAACCCAGACACGACACACACGTTTACAGATATTGCCCACATGAAGAAAGGCGCCCGCGGCTAGTCGGCGAATCGATAATCCGCTCACAGACACGTATGCCCGATCGCACACAAACACGCTCGTGCTCGCTACAGTATCATTGAAAAAGATATCACTTGTGACTTTTCACGAAAAAGTTTTATCATTAATTTTTTTTTTTGCAGTTTTATGTTTTTTAAAAGAACAAAGGTTTTTTACAGCAATGTCTGAATCTACGGCTAATTCTAAAATATTTTTTATTGCAATTTTGTAAGTTAAATTTAAATCCTTTGTTTAGCAAATTAATTTAAATTAAATTATGTAAATGTTTCATCGGGTAATTTATAAACCTATCTGCAAATTTATGAACTATTTCAGGTGGATGTTCTTTAGGTTTTGAGTTTTGTTTTTTCAAATTTAATAACACACTTAACTGTTTTTTATATATTCTTTTGGTGATTTGGGAAATTTTCTCTTTTACGTTATCATCGAGATTGTCGAATTGAATGTTGTGGAGTCTTTTAACTAGTTGAGTGTGGAACACCATTCTATAGACGTTAGATACTTCTCTGTTGTTGTACCAGAAATTTATTTCTTGACCTAACCAAACTTTCTTTGCTTTTTCCAATGCTAAATAATTCATGAAATAAAAGCACTTGGTTTTATTTCACTATTTTTTTATTTAATATTTAATCCTCTAACATGTTTCGGCTGTTATGCCATTACCAAAGAGTTATATTGTAAACTAACTTAAATGAGTAAATTTCTTCTTTTAAATGGAACGAACTACCTAGATATTATTGATATTATTATTCTGAATCTCTTCAGCCTGTAACAACTTTTAATAATGGGGATTCGTAAGTTCACAATGGATTAATTTCAGGTGGTGCGAGAGGTTGTTACGGATCGAATATCATTTTTTNGTTACATTTTGAGTGTGCCGGACCTCTATAATTACCTGTAAGGTGACAGTGATCTTTTACTTTAATATTATCATGAGTGAATGATTTATAGCAAATATGACACCTTTCCGCTTTAAAAAAGTTACACTCTTCTTCATAAGTCAGTTTTTTCATAGGAATTACATTAGAAAAGATATTTTTGAAAGTAAACGCCATTCGTTCAAGTTCTTTAACAAACCACAAGACACAATCCTTTCCAGTATATAGTTTAAACTCAGAAAATGAGTCATCATATGAACATTTTAGGTAATATGCAATACTGAAAGGCTCATGTTTTTGATACTTTTGCGTTTTGCTTGTAGAGTTTGCATCGGAAAATTTAAGAAGTAAACATTCTAGATCTGCATATATTACGAACGGCACGTATTCCCTATTTTTAAAATTTTTAAATTTTAAATATTTCTCACTATCATTTGGTAAAGTAATTTTAGTTTTGTTTAAATTTTGACAGTCAATCAAATGTCTTTGTAGATTTTCTTTTGTTGTGAATTTGTTTAAACAACGGTTACATATCTATTTTTTGTTTTTTCTGTTTTTCATTTGCCTATTTAATAACCATGAAAGGTTATTAATTAATGTAAAATGAAATATTCTATTTGACTTAATTACATTCTTATTTACTTCACAATCAGATTCTGAAAAAATGCTTTCATCATCACTAACAACCATATCATTGATATTTTTTTCTATACATAACAATAAATCAATAAATTAATACGAGGTGAAAAATCTGTCTTACTAAGAGAGAGTGGCGTGATAGTATTTTTATCAATTGTGAAGATATTAATCGATAAATTGTTCATTTTTTCAAATTTATTAACATTATTCAATGTAATGGGGAAACTAATTCCATCATATTTAAGAATGTTACTAAAGTGCGGATAAGATGTTGTTTTGTTTTGATTTGAAGGTGCAGGATGAAGTGCAGCTACAACTGACCATAAAAAACAAAATTCATCCTTATTTTGAATATTAATAACAGATTTTGAATTTTTCACAAAAGGAGGTAGTTCTACATATGTTGAAATACCTACATTAATTGGAGAGTAGTGATTTATATTTATCTTAAGTTGTATAATTTCATAAAGAGCCCAACCAGAATCGCGTTCTTGGAATTCCTCAAGTTTTTTTAAAATTTGGTTTTTAATATTTTCCCTGTACCATTTTTTTAAATTAGTATTTAAGTCAATAACGGTATTTTTGGTGGTGAAATGTTTAATGTCAGTTTCACCGTTTTGCGGTTTTATGAAATTGCCGTAAAAGATTACATTTATTTTTAATAAACATTTTTTGAGTTCTTTTCTAATTTTAATTGAAAAACATCTAAATGCCTTATCTAGAAAAACAATTGGATCCTTAATTTTATAGTTTACAATACTACCAGTTTTTATTCTATTATTAAAACAAGATTCTAAATCTACCCACTCTAAATTTCTATTGCTTAACCCCTTTGATTTGTTAAGTTTAGTATCAAGTTGGTTTTTAATTTTCTTTTTATAAAATTTTAACAATGATAAATTTGTTTCTAACTGCTGTTTATTTTGATTTTTGTGTTTCAAAGACTT
>NW_020442417.1:25249-57940 GCF_000699045.2 Agrilus planipennis
TATATATGTTAGGCCCGAAGACCGAAAACGCTCAGTGGCCGGAAAAAACGGCCACAACGCGTTCTGGCTGCCTTCAAACGCACAGAACGCGTTCTGGCTGTTTTTAAACGCTCGCAACGCGTTCTGGTAACTGTTAAACAGCCGGAACGCGTTTTGTCAATTGTTGTCGGGTATACAGTTATATTATATGGGTATTCCAACCGCAACAAGAGCTTCTGCTACTCGGTTTAAACCATGTGCCAAACATTTGCAGTGAATTAAATTCGGGTAAAATACTTTACAGGATAACAACAAATGATGAAAAATATTAGAGACAACAACCGTATTATTAGTTGTTCGTCCAATTCTTTCCAATTACATGAATTGTCGTTGCCAAGTGGATCTTATAGATATGCAGTCGGAACCAGATGGCCCTTTCCGCTTCATCATGAATTACCAAGACCACCTGACTAAATTCACATTTCTACGTCCACTGAAGACCAAAACAGCTGAGGAAGTTGCTTATCACCTTGTTGACATTTTTTGCATGTTTGGGGCGCCATTTATTCTCCAGAGTGATAATGGCCGAGAATTTTCCAACAAAATTATAAAAAACTTGACTGAACTATGGCCTGGAATGAAACTTGTTCATGGAAAACTAAGACATTCCCAAAGCCAAGGATCTGTGGAAAGATCCAATCAAGATGTACGTGACATGCTGGTATCTTGGATGGCTGACAACAAAACAAAAAATTGGTCTGAGGGGTTGCGCTTTATTCAAAGTAAAAAAAATCGTGTCCTCCACGTTGGAATCAAAATGAGTCCTTACGAAGCTATGTTTGGAAGCCCGCAAATAGTTGGACTTGCCGATTCTCCTTTGACTGAAGATGTTTATTCAAACATCGAAACTGAAGAGCTTGAAGAATTGTTGAAATATATTAATAATATCAATGGTAAATCAAGGGTTTTTATTTTTTATTATTATTATTATTACAAAACTGCAGTCTCTGGACGACGTTGGGGATTGCGATAAGAACAAGGAGAACGTCGAAGACTCAAGTAAAGTGTACTGCATAATCTGCGAAAAAGAATCTTTAGGAGCGCACAAATGTTCAGAATGTGACAANTTCACACTTCTACGTCCACTGAAGACCAAAACAGCTGAGGAAGTTGCTTATCACCTTGTTGACATTTTCTGCATGTTTGGGGCGCCATTTATTCTCCAGACTGATAATGGCCGAGTAAAGTGTACTGCATAACCTGCGAAAAAGAATCTTCAGGAGCGCACAAGTGTTCAGAATGTGACAACTTTGTGCATGCGATTTGTGGAAAGTCAACAAGCGAAGGGTTTGGACAAGCGATTGTTTGCAACATTTGTGACAGGAAAAGGTCTATTCGCACTGAACAAAACAATGCAAAAAAGAATTTGAAAAAACAAGCGGAAAAAATGTCATATGCTCGACAATATAAGTGTTCAGTGTAACTTTCTTCCTAGAACTGAAAACCAATTATAAGAAATTTAATATTGTTGAAATGATTCGGCCAGGAAAACCGAACCCATCTTTGGTATCCAATTATAGTTGTGTTGTCAATAATTGAATTGTTTCCTAAAAACTGAAAAATGGATTGAAATTGATTTGTTATATAAGTACAATATAAATCTCATTATACGCAGGTAAAAAGCGGCAAATAATACAAGTCGAACATTAAATTTTTTATTTAGAAAGTTGAAAAAACAATCAAATTTTAACTGTATACCCGACAACAATTGACAAAACGAGTTCCGGCTGTTTAACAGTTGCCAGCACGCGTTGCGAGCGTTTAAAAACAGCCAGAACGCGTTCNCTTAACAAGTATTCACAATATGAACTAAAACAAGTAGTTAACGCAATGCAACAAATGCCTAATTCGACACTTAAACCGCATTATTTTTTATTTTTTTAATTTGCTTTCACTGGATGAGTCTGGCAATTAAAAAAGGTGCTTATCGCTGTAGTTTTACGATAACATGACTATTTTTAGACCGCATACGTCACATACGACTAAAACATAAGAAGATGCCACTGGATGCCTCTTAATCGTAGTATTATATTAAATTGTATATGTCTGTATATCTACACTACTGCGGCATCACGGGAAAAGACTGAACTAAAGTGTATGTCCTCAGGTAAAGGTAGTGAAACTGGCACCATTTCAATTTTTTCATTTTCTTGTCTGCAGATGGTGACAGCTTCGAAATATCATAATCCCATTGTGAAAGGCTGTGGTACCCGATGGTGGGTGTCACAGTGCAAATTTGGGTGCCATATTTACATTTAATATATAATCTGGGTGCCTAAAGTACGGACTCTATATATATACTGTTGTATTCATTAATACATAAATAAACAATTTTGTGTCATTTTGTTTTAAGAAAAATAAAAATAATTGGTAACCCATGAAGCACTGCAATTTTCAAATTTCCTGTCATATGTCCATATTTTACTAATACTGATATTTTAGAGAAATGAATTGCTGCTAGTGATAGACAAGTTACCATAATCGAATAAAATAATTCGAAGTGGTCTGTATTCTGTCGACAGTTTTCATCATAATGACCCACTATTGATTTTAAGATTTTTGAATAAGTTTAGTGATTTTGATATGTTTGGGAAGGGTTGTAACGTCTTGAAAAGGCAGACTAAGTTTAGAATGTTCAAGATATAGTTGTACAATTATATGAATTAAACCCAATATACATGATTTTGTAATGAGGTTGCCTGTTAAATAGAAAAAAATAAATGAATTTGAAGTATTTATTAACTTACATCTCACTATATTATTTGCACATAAAATTAAAATGGAAAATGAAATAGTTCCGTTGATGCAATATTCAGTATTGCTTAGCTACAGCACATTATTAAAGTATTTGTTAATTAACTGATGCTTCACTATATTATTTGCAGCATTATGAATGTCTCTGACATTATCAATCACTACATTATTTACAAGTTGAATAGTTGTATGTTCCTCAGGATTAACTTGTGGTAAAACTTCATTTAATATTTATGCTATATTATGTAAAACAGCTGTAGCTACTATAATACTTTTGGTTTTCCATACCCCAAAAGTACTTTCTATAGGATTAGGCGTTCTAATTTGTAATTCATTAAACAAATGTTCTCCTGCAGTTATAGGACCAGCATTTTTCCCAGTTAATGTTTAACCCGTGCTGATTGGCCACGTTTAAAACTTGTTTCAATCTTTTCATTGCTTCGTTCATGTTATTGGCTAATATTATTAGATCATCCATATACGTCACGACTATTTTTTCTTTTATGACTTCTTGATATATGACATTTATAAATTCCTGGAAAATTATGGGTGATACACATAGTCCAAAAGATGTTTTAAGGAACTCATACAGTGACAAATGACGTAAATTTCTGACTTTTTACGTCCATTGGAACATGGAAGAACCCGTTCTTTGAATTAATAGTTGAAAAGATTTCCGCTCCTTGTAACGCACCTAATTGATCATGTATCATTTTCTTTACCTCATCACGGTAACATTTATCATTAATATAGGATAGTTCGATTTCATCAGCTTCAGAGATAGTATTTATGGCAAAAATTTATGGACAACTTTCCGATTTTACATCGTCGAGCTTTAAAAAGGATACGATTACCTGTCGCACACGCAATTCAACATTATTTAAAAATCGGTTCCTAACAACAATCCGTGCTTGTATTTCCTTCGGTACTACATGAAACGTTACTAGAAATTCATCACCGTCAACATTCATACTTTTTGTAAACTCACCCAGTGTTACGTTGCCAGTGGATCTGAGACCTTCAAACTTAAGTTTACGTGTTACCAAAACAGGAGATCCTATTTTTTCTTATTCATTAGATCGCATAAAAATTAAATCGCTACCTGTATCTACTAAAGCTACAAACATACGGTCCTCTACTACAACTTCTTTCACGTACTATTGTTTGTTTAGTCTTGATAGAACAAAAGCTATTGCTTGACTCGCGATTTCCAACATTCTATACACATATTGTTGGTGAGTTTTATCTGTTCTCTTTTTCCGCTGCGACAATTCCTAATGTATGTGCTAACTATCTACGACTTCATCGAACTCTCCCTTTAACGCTTTCTTCAACTCTGCCCAAGTCTTTACGCACTTCTCATGGTTTACGAATAATTTTGCTGATCCCTTTAGCAATCTCTTTGCGTATGTTACCTTCTGAACGTCGGACCATGCGCATAGGTCTGCCGTTTCTTCAAAGTCTTCAATCCATTGATTGACATTTATGTAATCATCTCCGCTAAACTTTTCAAGAGATTCCTCGACATCCCTGAATGTTAGTTGTGGTTGCTGTACAGACTCACGTCTTCGATGTTGCGTGCCGGATCCTGGTGCTCTGAACGCTGGAACGGTTTCGTCTTCATTGTCTTCGTTTTCTCTATCGTCTTCGTTTTCTCTATCGTCTTCGTTTTCATCATCGTCTTCGTCTTCGACTTCTTCGTCGTCTTCTGGGTCATCCCGATAGCGTTCAACACTTTACGCAGCTTTTAGTCGAGCAATTAAACCTCTTCGTCGGTCAAGATTGATTGTTTTATTTGAATCTCCTTCTCACCGTTGTTTGATACTTCGTCGTCTGCCATTTTTTCTTTTGTAAAACTCTTCATCGTTTTTAATATTTCCGAACACTCGTCTTCTTCCCTTGCCACTTATTTCTCACTAGTTACTGTGATCCCGGACGAGCCCCCAAAATTAGTATGATATATTAAATTAATTGATGTTTATTTCACAGTTAGTGAGAACAATTGCAAGGCTGATTTTCTTAGAGGTTTATTTACAAAATGTATTTAAATATTGATAAGAAACCAAATCGATGCTGCCAGCAAAGAGAATTCACTAAAAGTCATATTTACTTTTACATGATCATTATAAATGTGTTTTAAATTTAATTCGTCTTGTTTGAATAAAATTAACGAATTTGCATTGTCTCTTATCAAGTGTTTGAGGATTTTTGCGTAGGTTTGACAGAGATAAAAACAGTCGATGTGATTATGACGTCCCATGCTAAAATATTCACGAATTACGTCTTGTTTATCAGTTGCTACGTCATCAAATATAAATATAAAATTTGTTTTAGCTGCTGATGGATTCATAATATCTTCGCTAATACTGAAGCAATAATAACCTATTTCATTTATCGGCTTCAGTAATTTTTCTAAATAAACATATTTAGGTTGATAGAGTGACTTTGAATAAACGTAAACATTTTCAAATTTTAAACCATTTGGATGTTCAATTAAACTAACCATTACATTAGTTTTTCCACAGTTTGAAGGTCCAATAATGAGACATCGTAATGTTGTAGGAAATAATTTGCTATGCTTTTCAACTTGATTTATTAACATATCATTATTTTCAATATCGAATGTAGTTTTCTGCTTTACTACTTTCATCTTTCCAGATATACCTACCTTCTACGACTAGTATAAAATGATGTTCTATTCCACTTTTTATATTAGTTCATTTCAGTAATCGTTAATCATAACAAAGATATAATGAGATATGGTAAAGGATTTTTAGATAAAACCCTTTATTCCATACCATACGAGTTACATATACCGGGCTATAACTTTTGCGGTCCTAATACTAAACTTGATAAACGCAGAAACCAATCGGGGATAAATGAACTGGATAATGCGTGTAAAGCTCATGATCTGTTTTATGAACAGGAAAAAGATATCTATCAGCGTCACAAAGCTGATAGGACACTAGCTGAAAAAGCATTAAAACGATTGAAGGCAAACAATTCAACAATTGGTGAAAAGATGGCAGCATTAGGAGTGGCTGGTGCTATGAAAGCTAAGATAAAATTGGGAATGACTTATAAAAATAATAATAATTCCAATAACAATATGCTAAGAAAGGTTACATTTCTTTTTTTTAAAAAAATGTAAACGAAACTTGGAGAAGACTAAAATTTGCATTTTATCAACTTTAGAACATTTAGATCAAGTGGTTACCAACACAAATACCAACGCTAATAATGCGAATAAAATTGTAAATCGAAAGAAAAAACGTAAAAAGAAAATATAATACAGAAATAAAGCAAGAATGATCTTTCATCAGGATGGATATATCAAGTGGTTTTAAGAAACCAACTGATAATAATAATAATAGTGTCAATAGTAATTACGATAGAGAATAACTGTAGCAGATATATAGAATCAGTGTAGAATAGTATAAATTCTATTAATTAACAATAACGTTATAAAATTAGACACTAGGTATTACAAAGTTTGTTGAACAGTAGTATTTGCTGTGTAAGCACCTACACGAGCGCGTACCCGAGGACAATAACAACACATTCTTCGTTAGTGTCTAATCTGCAAAATTTGTTTCAGGAGGTGGAGTAGTCACGTTGTAGATAATCGTACTTTGATTCCAACGGTACCTATTGCAATTTGCGGATTCAAACTTTTCAATATATATAACTGCTGAATATTTTAAAAGGAAGTTTGACCCAATTATATCATTCACGTTGTTTGAAAATCTGTCTACTGATAATAATAATGTAAAAAAAATAAATATTGCACAGTAACTATAACTTTTTAATAATGATGACTAAGATGTTATGCACCACAAAAAGTCTCAAAAAAGAAAATTGAAATTTGAAAATTGGTAATGATAATATTAGTAATTAAACAACTGATATTCCTAATAAAAATGTAAAACATTAATATCAACAACACCATCAATATGAGAGTAAAGAAACAATCAACGTCATCAAAAAGAAAACAACAAAAACAGAGTAAAATAACTTTTAGTGGACTCGTTAAAGATATAAAGAATGAAATACTTCAAAAGAAACCTAAAAATATTTCTGGAACTATTCAGACAGCAATTCAAGCCGCAAAGAAAACAATTGCATGTAGTAATGGTAGAAAGAAAACACCACGTGTAATTAAAATTCCTAAAAGAGGCGGTATTTTACCACTAATTCCAATATTTGCTGGACTAAGTGCTTTAGGGGCGTTAGGTGGTGGAGCGGCACAAATAGCTAATGCAATAAATTCGGCTAGGAACGCAAAACGCAAACTTGAAGAAGATCAAAGACATAATCGAGAAATGGAAGCTGTAGCTGTGAAAGGAGGAAGAGGGTTGTACCTGANCAATATGAGAGTAAAGAAACAATCAACGTCATCAAAAAGAAAACAACAAAAACAGAGTAAAATAACTTTTAGTGGACTCTCGTTAAAGATATAAAGAAACAAATACTTCAAAAGAAACCTAAAAATATTTCTGGAACAATTCAGACAGCAATTCAAGCCGCAAAGAAAACGATTGCATGTAGTAACAGTAGAAAGAAAAGACCACGTGTAATTAAAATTCCTAAAAGAGGCGGTATTTTACCACTAATTCCAATATTTGCTGGACTAAGTGCTTTAGGGGCGTTAGGTGGTGGAGCGGCACAAATAGCTAATGCAATAAATTCGAGCTGTAGATGTGAAAGGAGGAGATTGGTTAAATAGACCTTGACGTAAATAACGTTATACCTAACATTGATTTACAAAATAATAAATTTAATTACATTGTGGATGACAGTGATAACGACAATGATGAACTAATAAAATTCTTAAACTTTCTCCAAAGATAATTGATAAGAAAAAAGATAAAACTAGAGCAATAGAAATACCTATAGGGAGTTATGAAGTAAAAGATATAAACGACTATATACAGGGCCAGTTGAAATTATTGAAAGAAAATGATACAGTATTGCGAATTCATGCAAATAACAACACGCTAAAATGTGAAATAAAGTGTACAAAAGATATTGATTTTTCAAAAGACGATTCAATCGGGCAATTGTTGGGATTTAATAAAAAAATTCTAATAAAGGATAGACATCATATTTCTGATTTTCCAATCAATATTATACCAGTAAATATAATTCGTGTTGAATGTAATCTTGTTACAAATGCCTATACGAACGGTGAATCGGTACATACGATTCATGCATTCTATCCAACCGTTCCACCTGGATATAAAATTGTAGAGAAACCAAATAATGTTATTTATTTACCGATAACCACTCACATTATAAATAATATAACACTTAAAATAGTAGACCAAAATGGGAACTTAGTTAATTTCAGACAGGAGGTTATAACAGTCACACTACATCTAAGAAAGATAGTAAATTAAGAAAAAAAGAGATATGGTTGTAAGATTTAATGGTAGCAGTAACAACGACAATAGAACCAGTGAAGATATATATGGACCAGCTACAATTAACAAAATTAGTCATAAAGAAGAGTCTAAAAGACTAACATCAGAAAACAAAAAATTTTTAATATCACTCGGTTTCAAATTGAAAAAGTAACAAAAAAGAAAAATGATGAATATACTACAAGTTAATGAAAAAATTAACTTCGATAATTCGATAACAAATATCGAATTACATTCTCATCAACCGTATGCAGCAAATACATTTAATTACAGCGATGAAATCAGAATTCCGATACAACAACAAGATATTCTAACGTTACCGAGCGAAAGTTTTCTACATTTGGAAGGAAAATTAATAAAAACCGATGGAAACAAACCGACAACTGTTACGTTAATTAACAATGCATTTGCCTTTCTGTTTGAAGAGATTAGATACGAACTGGGTGGAGTAGTAATTATCGTGTGAAAAATCCTGGTATAACAACTACACTGAAAAACTACGTTTCTTACAATGGAAATGAAATGGTCGCTTTACAGAATACCTGTTGGTTACCACTTGAAGATGATGCTGCGGTCATACTCGATCCAACAACAAAAGAATTTGAAGTATGCATACCTCTGAGAATGCTATTAGGATTTGCTGAGGACTTTAAAAAAATTATTCTCTCAAGTCTATTTATGATAAAAGTGGGGCGGAGAAAGGTAAAATGTAAATAAATAAAATTGTATGGAAAATGCCTCACGTAACTGTTTCCGATTACGAAAAAATCAAATTATTGGACTATATTGAAAAAAATGTCACTCTTCCAATCACATTCAAAAGTTGCGAATTACATGAATATCCATTACTGCAATAGACAACACGTCATACGTGGACCGTTAAATCAGCATCTTATTTAGAAAAACCACGATTTATAATCGTAGGTTTTCAAATCGATAGAAAACATAACCCGAAATCGGATAATTCGCAATTTGATCATTGCAGTTTGAAGTCTATCAAATTATATTTAAACTCTGATATTTATCCATATGACAATATCAATGCTAATTATCGGCAAAAACAATTTCCAATTTTATACCAAATGTATAGCAAATTTCAACAGTCGTATTATTGGAATAAGAGCAGCGCCGAACCTGTGCTTACACCAGATTTCTTTAAGAAACGTGCACCGTTAGCGGTAATTGATTGCTCACATCAAAGTGAAACGGTTAAAAACGGTGCAGTTAAATTCGATTAGATTTGAAACTGCTGAAGATGTAGCTGCTAAAACGTCGGCGTATTGTCTAATTATTCACGACAGATTTGTAAATTTTGCAGCAAAAAGCAGCGAATCACTAAAGCCCCGCTTCGACCCCGACAGCCCGATAAACCGTGGGATACTATCGTCCTTGATCTTATGGGACCCTATCCTAGGACCTCACCTGGGAGGAAATTCATTTTAGTGGTCACAGATGTTTTCTTCCGTTGGGTAGAAGCATTTCCCATCAGCGCAGCCACTACTGCCGTCGTCACCAGACTACTGGAGCAGGAGGTTTTGAATCGATATGGCTACCCTCGTGTATTCCTTATGGACAATGGTTCCCAATTTACCAGCAGGAATTGGATGGCCGCTTGCGTAAAATGGAAAGCGCAACATTGGACAACACCTCATTAAGCACTTTTTGGGCGAACACTCTTAAGGCCAGGAGAATGGGATAATTCCACCGACGACGAGGAAGTAGTGAAACCACCCACCTATCAGAAAAGGAACGCTGATATACGAAGGCTTCTACAGTCTTATAAGAATCAGCGAGCTGGCGCCGCAACAAGAGGCTTACATTCCTATGAGCATGGACAACAGGTGTATTGCAGCTTCGTCGTGATACTTATGTAGAAGTTGTGGTTGGAAGGATGTTGGTATTACAATAAGCCAAACGTTTGTCTCTTTCTCCCAAAGAATGTTGTCACTGACACGGTAGTGCCGTAGGAACATGACGTCTTCTTCGGCGTGACCGACAGGATATTCCTTCAAAAGGTTATACCACTGACACAGTTGCATGATAGCCGGGTGAATTGTAGTGGGACTGGCTTGGCTCAATAATCTTGACCGTAAGCATCTCCTCAATTAGGGCGTGGATTAGTTTCTTCTTCTCTTCGGAATATCTGTACGGTGGTAGGCAGAAATGCTCGTTTTTAGTCAGACCGTTGACGTGTCGAGCGGTTCTCGTCGGAAATGTAGGCTTTCTAAACGCTTATTAAAAATCATCGACCAATTTTTGAAACTGGCTATGGTGCTCTGGAGGGAAATTGTGTGTTACCAGTTCTTCGACAGGTGCGGCCGGTGTGCTAGTGGTTTTAGTCGGATCCAATAAACACTGTGCAGTGTGTCTATGCCACAGTACCACTCTCAAAGTCGAAGGTAGCGTTGCTGCTCTGTAACCCCGGAACCAGTAGGGTAAGATAACCGATTCTAGCACAGAGGAGTAGGTAAGTGACGAAACGTCATCGATCGTAAACGTGCAACTGTTAAATGGTTACTGTTAAACGGTTGCTGCTACTGTTCACATGACGTTATTGGCTCTTGACGATGTCAATGAGTGTAAGCATTAATACATATATTGGTTGTATTTATACTACAAAGAATGCGGATTTTAAATAGAAGTTATTTGGTTGTGGGAGGGAAAGAAGTAGGAATACGTTAGGAGGAGGGAGAAGGTGGTTGAGTTGGACAGTTAAATGTTATGTCGATAATAAAAGGAAATGTTGTTAAGGTTAACGATTCTTTATTTTGATATAAATAAAGTATATGAGTGCTACAATCAAAATATTGAATAATAAAATTACATTAATAGTGCTTACAACTTGTAGAAATAGGAAAGAGTCGGTGATGTAACCCTTTGATACAGAGCCCTCTCTGTTTTCAGCCTCATGAAGGTGAATCCATCGGCTTTCAACGTATTTTCGAGACTGTCCATCTTTTTCAATGAATGCAAGTTTTACAGAGTGCAGGTTTTCCACGTTTTCAATGGTATAAACATTTGTACCATTCACATTTTTTAAAATAACAGATCCCCAATTTTTCATCCATGCACAAGGCACATCAATATCTTTATTAAAATTTTTACAAACATAGGCTTGATCACCAATTGTATTATCAGGTCGTGAAATGTAGAGAGTGTTGTTATATAAATATGTTAAAATCAGCAACGATGATACACTGATCATGATTGGTTTTTCCATTACAACTAAGATGATGAATATGAAGAATGTGTTCTTAATGCACTGCTCCTCCAGAGATACCGGTTTTAGTGGAAGGGGTTTCAGGCACATAAGTTTAGAAGAGTTGAGTGTGTAAGTTAGGAAACATGGAAAGCTTTATCGAGAAGTTTAATAGTGTGCGGGTGGGTAATGAAGAGAAAGAAATACGTTCTCTAACATCATTGGAAGTGAATTACACGTATCCCGTACAACGCTTCAAAAAGAGTAGAGGGGCTAACGGGTTCCCATATATGGGTCACGGCTCCCCAAATCTGGGCCATGGTCCATCCATCAACATCTTACCAATTTTGGATCTATAGAAGGTCTTTCTAGGTCATTCTTCATCTAAGAGGTTAGACCATGCCCCTTTTGTCAACAATACCAGAAGCTCTTGTTGAAGACCCTCTGGAATTGTCCTAAAATGGGGGTGGAGCCTGTATTTATTTGAATTTCCCGCTTAAAGCTATGGCTTATTGAATTTTATCAAACGAGATTAGCGACATCTCGTTTGATAAAATACTGAAAACGTTTTCTGTAAAAGTGTGTGTAATTTGCAGCTATTGTTTTTTGTCTATTGAATTTTTTTTTAATAGATGTCGCAAACAAAATGGAGCGTGGACAAGGCTATGCCAGTTTAAACTTGAATTTTCCCTCCTACATGAACTTTGGAAATAAAATTCTTTTATTGGTAAAATAACTGTNCAGATATGGGAACCCGTCTGCCCCTCTACTCCAATAGAACGGTTACAATTTTTTTGTTTACGGCAGAGCCATGTGTTTTGGTAAGACTTCCCAATTTCTCGGGCCAAAGTATGGCACCAACGACTAGGGATGCGCAAACTTACATGCTATAATTATATAAGTACCTGTTATCTAACCAGCTGTAACTTGATAGTGTAAACCACTCTTCTAGACTCTTTGTAAATGTTTTTATACAGTATGCGGTATATGACATCACGTTCAATAAAAACACGTAAAATTGGAATTGCAATATCATTAGTTTACAGTACAGCTAATAGGAGAAAAGACGAAATACAGACTGTTTGCAAATGACAAACAATTCACACATTTCGATGTAATAAAATAATTCCATTCCCATACATTTTGCAATTTTTACTATTGAAGGATTACTGTGACCATAGTTATTTTGTAATTTTGTCTTAATTAGTTCGTAATTGTAACAACTGTAGCAGTAGTTAAGGCTAACTTTTTTAACTATCTACTACTATTAAGTCGTAATAAGCGTAAAATTTTAATCCCAGCACCAAAAATAGCTATACAATAAACTAAAGGTTCTGTAATTTATTTAAGAAACAACAATGGTAAAGACATTAATTTTTAAATTACTAATAGTGGTCAATGTTAATATGCAACAACAACTTGAAATCACTTTTCGATTTTGACCTACTATAAGTTTCCTCAAATTAATGAGAAAAATATTTTTGTTGCTGTTGTCACCCCCCGCCGGGAATCGAACTCGGGACCTTTGGCATTGGCTTAAGTTTCATATACTTGTATATACTTATAATTACGTTAATAATAAAAAATCGACAGATCTTTAACCTAGTAGGCCAGGTTTGTCGTGGTTGCTGTTGTCATCTCTCGTAGCTTAGTTGGACAGAGCATTGGTGCGTAAACTATTATAGGCTGATTTTGTTCTTGATTTTTTATAATTTGTATGCGCTTCCTTTTTCAGTCTGATTTTATCTATTAGCTCTTTAGAAAACCAACTAGGATAATTGTTTATCTTACTTGAGTAGACCAGGACAAAATGTGTAATTCCTTCATTGATGTTTTCACAAAACAAATTAACTTTGTCATTGACAGACTCCAATTTGTATAGTTCGACCCAGTTACTTCTGAGAAGGAAGCTGTTAAATCTTACTTAATCCGCTTTTTTAAATACGTAAGTTGGTGTGCTATTAGTAGTAAAACAATGTCGGAGCTGGGACTCAAGATGGCCTGTCCATCCAGTTCTGACCATCGTCCAGCTCTTCGGCGCCTTCGGAGGTCATTATTCGGCTGAAGAAAGTCATTCCTTGGCTCTAGAGGAAAAAGAAGGTTCATTCTTTGCCTAGATAGAAGAATGCGCACACACACATACACACAGGCTCAAGAAACACCCCCTACAACTCCCTTCTATCGTAGACGTCGCTGTTACTGCAGTTATGGGTGGTTGTAGGGGGTGTTTCCTGAGCATGTGTGTATGTATGTGTATTGTGTTTTGTCTATGTGTGTCTGTATTGTGTGTTGTTGTGTGTGTTGGAGGAGGATGATGGTTAGGTGACGTAGACGTTTTTCGCGCACACACAGACACACACACACACACATTCAGCTGCCAGCAACGCAGTCGGCGACTTTGAATCATACATAACATGCATGTATACTTATGCTAGGTGGTATGTATTTAAATTTTACACATACATACCCACCGGCTTTGAATCTCATAATATACATGTATGTATACGTAAAGTTGAATGGTATGCTTGATGGTGCGTACAGTTCGAACCATCAGTGTTTGCTGTTGTTGGTACATTTTGCACATACATACATACACTCATGCATACACATGAGAAGCTTATTTAAAGTTGTCGTCATGTTGTTGTATTAGTCGCTTTTACAATTTGTGAATATTTGAAAAAGATGGAATTATTTAAATGAAGCGTAACAGTCATTGCACACTGTAGGTAGGTGGGGGTTACCTCTTAGTTGCGTTCAATCCGTTCACCTAATTCTGGAGCTTCAGCCATTATTTGAAGATATCCATCATCCTCTACTTTCAAGAATGCTAGAGCAGTGCACATACGTACTATTGAAATGTTAATTTAAATTCAGCGCCTTCTAATGTAATTTCCTAGTTTGTTAGTTTGCTATAGTTGCTATATATTAATAAATAAATACTATTCCGTGACACTACGAGTAGAGTACATAAAATTGTAATTTCATTACAATAAACGTTTATTCTCGTAAAAACCTACTTCCACTTATTCAAAATAATTCAACACGTACCATCTGGCGAATTTCGTTATCTTCTTTGTTAAACTTTGATAAGCATATTTCTTGAGCTTTTCTCCAAATCGCCTGTGTGAAATGGAAATAGCATCCATGTATATGAACCAAAGGAAATAAATCCTCTAGAGCCGAAATTGCTGCTTCTTTGAAGTCCATATTCACCTTATCGGGATTCCATTCGGGCTCTTTATCATTTATTAATTGAAACATCCGCAGGTATGTATTTTTAGTTTTATTCGGTTAACATGCAAATACTACTGGTACGATATTAGTTTCTTCTTGAGAACTTCCCCCATCTGCATATATGATGTAAATTTGAAAAAACTTATTGGGGGAACTCTTAAAACTTCCATCCATGAAAAACCGATTGTATGTTTTAAGGGCATCTCGGCCTTTTGGACTAGCAAAAATTGATATTTTGTCTTATGGTTAACAAGTTTTGCTTACAAACATAAACATACAGGCTGGTGATAATAATAATGCTATTCTAATACATTTCCAAGAAGTGGTTATTTGAGTTTTGCGTAGCAACAGTTCCATCCATGAAAAACCGATTGTTTGTTTTAAGGGCATCTCTGCCTTTTGGACTAGCAAAAATTGATATTTTGTCTTTATCACCCGCCAATAAAAAGTTCGAACCATTCGTCATTTCAAGCATATCATTTGTTAGAATAATATCTTCCCGACACATGGATTCTTTTTGCACTCCACAAAATTTATTCCGATGTCTATAAAGTGTACTGTCTAAATTGCTAAAAGTAGGCACACTCGCGACAAACTCGTATCCACGTTGATGAACTGCCAAAAACTCTTGATGATAGATTTCAGAAACAGGGGTATTAAGTTCTTCACGCACTCGTTTTTTTTCACGATTGGTTGATTTTAACACATCAATGTCGACAATGTACACATTTATCATGTTCAACAATATTTACAACACTTGTTCCTTTAGTTCTTAATTTTCCTTTGTATGTGTGCGATTTTTGATTCAGACACAGCCACGTAACAATTTCGAATTTATTCGTACGAAATTCGCGATATGCGGTAGTATTCATCTTGAAAACTTAAACGTAAGATAACTAATAACGTAACACAGGATGCGAAATTAGAATACTTTGTTTTTCATTAATACTCGTCATATTTATTTGAGTTAAAGGCACCCCCAATAAGGAAATGGCTAGGTGTTAAGGCTAGGAGATCAGTAGGATCTGATGACAGGGGTATTATAGGTCGGGAATTTAATATTGCTTCTATTTCAGTACATATGGTTGACAATGCTTCGTAAGATAACAATGTATTGTCAACGACTCGAACTAAATGTGTTTTAAATGATTTAACCCCGGCTTCCCAAAGGCCACCAAAGTGTGGGGCTCGTGGAGGAATCAGGTGCCAATTAACGTTTTGATTGGTTAAAAATCATTGATAGGTTTAGGATTGTTATTTGACGGAATTTCTTTGTATAATTGGTTTAGTGCGCCTTTAGCACCAACAAAATTTTTTGCATTGTCTGAATATACATCGGCAGATTTGCCTCTACGCGCAAAAAATCTACGTAAAGTGGCTAAAAACGCTTCTGTAGTTAGATCACTAACCACTTCGATGTGTATAGCTTTAGTCACAAGACAGACGAAGATAGCAACATATACCTTAACCTTTCCGCGATTTCTGAAATGTCTTTCCTTAACAAAGAAAGGACCGCAATAATCAATTCCAGTATGTAGAAATGGTCTTTTAAAGGTAACTCGATTTTTTGGTAACGGTGCCATTATATATTCAGTTTTTGCCGGCTTGGCGCTAAAGCAAGTTATACATTTTCTTAACACGTTTTTAATAGTATTCCTACCGTCAGTTACCCAATAATTTTGCCTAATAAACGCTAAAGTAGCTTGAACACTACTGTGTAAATTTGTGACATGGACATCGCGAATAATTAAATTGGATACATAATGATTGCGTGGTATCAAAATGGGATGTTTTTGATCGTAGGGTATATCTGCCTGAATAAGTCGGCCTCCTACTCTTAAAATACCTTGACTATCAACAAATGGATTAAGTAATGATAAATTCCCTTTAGGCACCCTTTGAATTCGTTGAGAAAAATAATCAGCAAATGCATCGTGTTGTACAATGTGAATTATTTTCCTGGTTGCGATTTTCAATTCAGTAACGGTAAGGTTGCCTGATAATTTGTCTTTTTTGTTTTTAATGTTATGAATGAATCTTAAGCAGTAGGCCAATACACGCTTCAAACGGAGGAACGATGAAAATCTCAAAAATATGACTTATTAGAGGTAGTTGATTGGAGGCTAATAACGGCGCGTTTTTCTGGGATTTCGTCTAAGTGAAGATATGTTTCAGGCCAATTAGATTCACTCTGCTGAAGCCATTGTGGACCAGATCGCCACAGAGTAGATGAGAGTATTTCAGATGGATTTAAACTTTGCGATACCAGGTCAGCAGGGTTATCATTTGACGCGATGTGTCTCCAATTATGTTTAATCGTTAGTCCCTGAATTTCGGCAACGCGATTCGCGACAAATGTTTGTAAGGTGTGTGGGCTTGTGGAGATCCAGCTAAGTGCTATAGTCGAATCTGACCACAGCATCACCTCATTAATATGAATGCGACGCAGACTTGCATATGTTGTTTTAAGAAGTCTGCTTAGCAAAAGGGCTGCGCATAATTCCAATCTAGGTAGTGATAATACCTTTAATGGAGCTACTCGTGATTTGGAATAAACCAAGTTAATATTTATGTTACCGTGATTATCGAGACAACGCATGTAAATGCAAGCTCCATAGGCGCGTTCGCTTGCGTCGCATAAACCATGCAACTGTATGGCACAATGATTGTTACTGATAATCTTTCTCGGAAAATCAATGGTGTTCAGAAGAACTGATTTCTAAAATTAGTCCAAAATGTAAATATTTCTAACGGTACCGTTTCATCCCAAGGGCATTTCAGTTGCCATAATCGCTGCATCAATATTTTTGCCTTTATTATTACAGGACCTAATAAACCTAAAGGGTCAAATAATTGTGCTATTTGGGACAAAATAGTTCTTTTGGTTACGCGTTTCTCTACAAGTTCGTTAACACAATAGGTGAAAGAATCATGCTTTGGTGTCCAATACACACCGAGTGTTTTAGTAGCTTGGTCACTATTTAAACATAGATGAGTATCATTAGAGCAATCTGATAGTTCTTGTGTTAAACGTGGGTCATTTGAGGCCCACTGTCTTAGATGAAAACCGGCCTTGGATAATAATTGTATTAAGCTATCGCGTAATTTAATTGCGTCATGGTAAGTATCAGTACCTGTCAATAGGTCGTCAACATAAAAATCTTCTTTAATTATATTGGATGCTAAGGGATGATTGTCGCTCTCACATTCAGCTAATTGATGTAACGATTTTATAGCTAAATACGATGCCGAAGATGTACCATACGTTGCTGTGTTAAGTTGAAATGTTTTGAATGGTTCGCTAGAGTTTTCACGCCATATAATTTTTTGAAATTTACGATCATCGAAATGTAACATAATTTGTCGGTACATCTTAGCAATGTCCGCTGTTAAAGCATAATTGTGTGAACGAAAACGTACAATAATTGAAAATAGGTCTTCTTGAATGACGGGACCTATCATTAACGTGTCGTTTAGGGATATTCCTGAAGATGATCTAGCGGAACCATCAAACACAACGCGCAGTTTTGTAGTTGTACTTGAGGTTTTTATAACTGAATGGTGGGGTAGATAAAAACCGTCCTTGGTAGGTGCATTTGCGATTTCTGACATGTGATTTAATGTTAAATATTCGTTCATAAAGGCTATATACTGTGATTTCAAATTTGGGTTTTTTGCTAATGAACGTTCTAGAGAATAAAATCGTTTCAAGGCAAGTGAATAAGATTCACCTAGGTTCTGTTGGTTTTGTTTAAAAGGTAGTTTAACTATAAATCTACCTGTTGAGGGTTCACGCTGGGTATTCTGCCGATAATGATTTTCGGTTGCTTGTTCTTCAACTGAAAGTATTTTACCAGCGGGGGTTTCCTCTATTTCCCAAAATTTACTTAATTGCAGTTGTAATAGACTAGTTGACAAATTACAGACTGATTTGCTAGGGGAAGAATTTTCAAAAAGCTCACCACTAATTATCCATCCAAATTGGGTTTTTAACAATGCTATGTTATTTCCTGGAAGAGATATTTTGCCAACACATAAAAGTTTGTGGAAAACAGCTGAACCTAAAATGACGTCAACTTCAGCTGGTTTGTTGAAGTTGGGATCAGCTAATTTAATATTTCTAGGTATATTCAACGCTTCTCTTTGTATATGTCGAGACGGCAAATGATCGGTTAATTTTAGAAGCAATAAAAACGGAGCTGTTAATTCGAACTTATTATATTTTGATTTAATGCATGCACTTACTGAAGAATTGATGGATTTGGTTAATTGATGGATACCACTGACCGAAACGTTTGTTCTATGCCTTTTCAAATTTTTTCAGTAAGAAAGTTAGATTGTGATCCGTTGTCAATTAGAATTCTACAAGGATGAGGTTGACCTGATGTATCTAGAATATCAGCAACAACAGTTGATAATAATGTTTGAGAGGGAATGATTGCCTGCAAACTTGCAACGTTATCTTGTGATATGTTTTTACTTTGTGAAGATTCGGATTCAGTATGTAAAAGAGTGTGATGATTACGATTACACTTTTTGCATTTGCTAGCTTTACATTCGGTTATTCGGTGATTCGATCTTAAACAATTAAAACATAAACCGGTTTGTTTAACAATACTGAAATGTTCATCGGTATTTGCGTTAATGATTTTTTCGCAAGATTGAGTAAAATGATTGGCTTTGCAAATCTCGCACTTTGCTTTGGTTTGTATTGTGTAAATGTTTTGTTTGTTATTGTTAAACTGTTGATGATTACTAGACTGATTCCGATTTGGACGATTGATTTGTTTGCGAGACGATTCTACCCTTTTATCAACATAACCTTGAGAATTACACGCTAATGGTTCAATAATTCTACACCTTTCATGTAAAAATTCGAAAGTCTTCAATTTCAGGAAAATCGGTTTGTTTGTGTTCCTTCCACTTTAATACGGTATCATTATCAACCTTTGATGTTAAAAGATGAATTAATACAGTATCTGCAGAAGGCTGATTAAGTGCTTTTAAGGCTCGATAATGAGACTCAATTTTATTTAAAAATTCGCGTAGATGTTGGTGGTTCGACTTTGTTACTGAAGTAGTTTCAAGCAAGGCTCTTATGTGATTTGCTACGATAATAGCTGGTTGATTGTAACGTTTTTCAAGAATAGACCATGCAATATTGTAATTCATTTTAGAGTTACTTAACGATTCAATTGATTTTGCGGCTTCCCCTGATAAGCAAGACCTTAGATATGTCAGTTTTTTACAGTTATTGATTTTAGTGTTATCATGAACTGATGATTTAAATCAGAAAAACCTGGCCAATCTTCATAGATACCGCTAAATGTAGGTAAGTTAATCTTAGGAAGGTATACGTTTACTTCCTCGTCTCTGGAAACATTGTCGCTAATTGAATTGTTTGATTGTACATTAATAGGAAGTTCACATTTTGTTAGTAAGTCACGGGCTGTAGCTAATATGTCAATGTAAGAGTCTTCAATGTCTAATTGGTATTTTCTTGATTTTTATTTATAAAAGTTTCAAAACGTGTAATCTGACCCTTAAAAGTGGTGCGCCTTTGTTTGAGTTCTTTAATTTTGTCTGCGTTAGACATTTTCAACAAACTAGTACTGAATTAGAAGCAAAAATAGAACACAAAGTACAAGGAAAATAATTAGGGAAATGGAGAGTCGTACAAAAACATGCGAGCTTACGTTATGCTTGAAAATGCTTCGTTTGAGTAGTCTTGGTGATGTTATGTTTAGATCTTGAACCGCCTGTTCCAGTTGTTGCTTGATTAGATGTGGATGCGTTTTTATCGTTAAACAGCTTATCCTGAAGAGTTGTTGATCAGTTTTCTCGTCGTTGGTATTGTTTGGATGCGTTTTTAATTCGTTAAAACGGCAGTATCCGGCTCGAAGGACCATTAAATGTTGTGGTTTAAGGTGTTAAAACACAGCTTCTGGACTCTTGATATTTAAGGACCAGTGATGTATAACACTCTTCGCGAAAACTTAATTTGGCGAAGTCAATTTCTTTTGTTTAGTTGATAATAAACTGAGATTTGTGTTTTCAATATAATTTTAATTCCAAACTAATATATACAATGCTATTTAAGGTTGAAAGACTACTGGCTACAAAATTGTTTCTCTCAATATAAGATACTTGGAGCAGGTAAACTGCATCGGGTACAGCGGCAGCGACAAGGGGGTGAAAACCAGCAAAACTAGCCGCTACGTAGAATGGACAATAATATCGTATGGTTAACAAGTTTTGCTTACAAACATAAACATACAGTCTGGTGATAATAATAATGCTATTCTAATACATTTCCATGAAGTGGTTATTTGAGTTTTGCGTAGCAACAGTTCCATCCATGAAAAACCGATTGTTTGTTTTAAGGGCATCTCTGCCTTTTGGACTAGCAAAAATTGATATTTTGTCTTTATCACCCGCCAATAAAAAGTTCGAACCATTCGTCATTTCAAGCATATCATTTGTTAGAATAATATCTTCCCGACACATGGGTTCTTTTTGCACTCCACAAAATTTATTCCGATGTCTATAAAGTGTACTGTCTAAATTGCTAAAAGTAGGCACACTCGCGACAAACTCGTATCCACGTTGATGAACTGCCAAAAACTCTTGATGATAGATTTCAGAAACAGGGGTATTAAGTTCTTCACGCACTCGTTTTTTTTCACGATTGGTTGATTTTAACACATCAATGTCGACAATGTACACATTTATCATGTTCAACAATATTTACAACACTTGTTCCTTTAGTTCTTAATTTTCCTTTGTATGTGTGCGATTTTTGATTCAGACACAGCCACGTAACAATTTCGAATTTATTCGTACGAAATTCGCGATATGCGGTAGTATTCATCTTGAAAACTTAAACGTAAGATAACTAATAACGTAACACAGGATGCGAAATTAGAATACTTTGTTTTTCATCAATACTCGTCATATTTATTTGAGTTAAAGGCACCCCCATTTATTGTTGATGCAAACGTTTAGCCAATAAGGTGTTATTATTATTATATTTAGTATGTAATTATTTAATTACCTACTGATGATGTAACGCACATCTCTGCTAAAAATAGATGTCAGATGTTTGTTGGCTATTTTTATTTCAATCAGTATTTCACATTATATACATTGTAGTTTATTGAATTTTTGTACGCAAGTTGGAGTAGACCACAGGTCGTTCCAGGTAGAAGCAACCTTGCTACCCACCATTATTATTGCTTGTACGCAAGTGGGATGGTTTTTGCAGTTGTACGCAAGTTGGATGTACGCAAATAACAGGACACGGTAGGTGGATAATAACATTGGTCGTTGATGACGGATGATGCTGCAGCTGTGTTGCCACACTGTCTGGTCTTTCAAAAATTCTAGGTATGCACAGTTCGAGAACCATCAATGTGAGTTTAAAAAAATAAAGAAAGACGATAGAACAAAAAAATTGAAAGATAATAATATAAGATAAATATTTAGAATATTTACCGTTTGGTAGTTACTCAATAGGCTCCGGGTACAACGAAGGGTTAATTGTGGGTAAACTCGTTACGCTAACGACAACCGGTATTTTTAGGTAACCCATTGGGTCTTGTTCACCTTATATTTTGACGAATTGGTTTCGCTATAATGATTGTAACAAGTTGAGTTTTAAAAAACATTTGTTTTAACAAATTTATTTGGTTCGGTTATCAGGAACCTCGATTACACTTTGTTATTTTAATTACTACACACAATGATGGCAAAAATGAACAAGTAACGTAGGTTTCACTTATGAAGTACACTGTTACACTGTTAAATGAATGAGACCGGTGGTAATAGGTAGGAGCAAAGGTTGCTGGATGTAACTCCTCCTCCTTTAGGATAAAAGACGTCCTCGTCTTCAAACGATTATAGGACGAAGAGGTGCAGGAGATTCTTTCAATTCCTTGAGTTCTTTACCATGTTCTTCATTGGCTCGGTGTCGGTTCTTCTTGAGCAGAACAGACCTTATGCGTTCCTTGAGACACGAGGTAGCTATTAGTGTGGTCAATATCACGAACGAGAGGGTCGTGATGGCACCGTGTGAAGCGAAAGTCAACTGCTGTAGATGGACCGGAGCTTTTTCGATCTTCTGCAGCAGTGTTGCTATTTCTCGATGGTCTTGGGGGTAGTTGCTGAGTTTGAAAAGCCCTTTGGAGTTTGTAGGGTAACCATTCCAAATTGGACTTCTTTTTTCTTTATCAGTGTAGTTTCTTTTTCAAATAATTGTTGATTTATGATGGTCATTAATTATTAATCAGGTAGGAGTCGCAGCCATATTGCTTTTTATCAATGCTCCAGTGATTAGTCGTGGTCATCAGCAGGGTTCCGTTCCGTAACGCCTGAATTTCTTCTCATAATTTTGAATATAGATGTGGGAGACATGGACAATTCTGTGACATTTGTCTTAACTTGATTAGAACAGTAATATTGGTTTTTATCTACTACAGCACAATTGGTGTACCATAGGATAAGGATTTCATATTTGAGCATAAAGGCAGAGGGTATTAAAAGGATAGTATTTTCTTTTATTAAGGGATGAATTTTGTGTAATTTGAATCGAATAGGGTTTACAATAAGGAAGTTGATAATACACAACACAGCATCATTTGACAAGATAATGGTTTGTTTGTTAGACTTTAATTGATTTAATGGTTCTTCTTCATTGGTAGACAGTAGTTGACCTTTTTAAGTAAATTTCTTGAAGATGTTTAATCATTTCGTTAATTTGGATATTAGAAGTGGTTTCAAAATTTGGAATATTTTCGCGGGCGAAAGTGATTGATCGTTCCAAAAGTTGCAAATAGTTCAAGAGATTACTTGCAATTTGAGTCAAATGTAATACATTTATTTCTTTTTGAAGGCTAGTTGTTGCAGCATTAAATGCATTAAATGACTTACTATAATTTTCTTGAACAGTATTAATCAAATTTACGTAATCATTAGAAATATGATGGGCTAATGACAAATACTGGTCTTGTTTTTCAATTGTTTTCTTTTGATTTTCAAAAAGTTTATACATGTTTGATTTTAATTCTTCATATTGATCTTCATCTACTGTCCCAAACAGGAAATTAAGTGCATTTCCTACTCCGTTTATTAGTCCGCGAGGGTTTCTTCGGATTTTGAATTTATGAAGGGTGTCATTAATGTTGGATAATACAGTTTCTAACGTGTAAAATATGTCAGATCTGTGTTGAAGTTTTAATACAGCGGTTTTTGTTATTAAGTCGGTATAGGCTTCTCGTACTAAGGTAAGATTAATGGAATAAGCAAAGTTGTGGTAATGGGAAAAGACGAGGGTATTTCCAAAATTTTTGGATACATATCCAATTTGTACGTGTTCCAACAACAAAATGTTGTCGTTATAAATTCATATTGTTGTTCACGAGTTAAGGGTTTTACCAGGGGAACAATATTTGAGAAAATGTGTTTCAATTCAAAAGCAATTTCCTCAAGTTCCTTAATAAACCATTTAATACAGTCTTCACCGGTATACATTCTAAATAGGGAAAGTGAAGCGTTGTAAGAACACTTTAAATAATATGCAATACTGAACGCTTAATGTTTGTGAATTTTTTTGCGTTTTGCTTATATTATCAGTTACATTTTCATTATATTTAAATAGTATACTTTCTAAATCGGCATAAATTACGAACGGTGTCAGTTCGTAGTTTTTAAAATTTTTGAATTTCAAATNAGATGTCAGATGTTTGTTGGCTATTTTTATTTCAATCAGTATTTCACATTATATACATTGTAGTTTATTGAATTTTTGTACGCAAGTTGGAGTAGACCACAGGTCGTTCCAGGTAGAAGCAACCTTGCTACCCACCATTATTATTGCTTGTACGCAAGTGGGATGGTTTTTGCAGTTGTACGCAAGTTGGATGTACGCAAATAACAGGACACGGTAGGTGGATAATAACATTGGTCGTTGATGACGGATGATGCTGCAGCTGTGTTGCCACACTGTCTGGTCTTTCAAAAATTCTAGGTATGCACAGTTCGAGAACCATCAATGTGAGTTTAAAAAAATAAAGAAAGACGATAGAACAAAAAAATTGAAAGATAATAATATAAGATAAATATTTAGAATATTTACCGTTTGGTAGTTACTCAATAGGCTCCGGGTACAACGAAGGGTTAATTGTGGGTAAACTCGTTACGCTAACGACAACCGGTATTTTTAGGTAACCCATTGGGTCTTGTTCACCTTATATTTTGACGAATTGGTTTCGCTATAATGATTGTAACAAGTTGAGTTTTAAAAAACATTTGTTTTAACAAATTTATTTGGTTCGGTTATCAGGAACCTCGATTACACTTTGTTATTTTAATTACTACACACAATGATGGCAAAAATGAACAAGTAACGTAGGTTTCACTTATGAAGTACACTGTTACACTGTTAAATGAATGAGACCGGTGGTAATAGGTAGGAGCAAAGGTTGCTGGATGTAACTCCTCCTCCTTTAGGATAAAAGACGTCCTCGTCTTCAAACGATTATAGGACGAAGAGGTGCAGGAGATTCTTTCAATTCCTTGAGTTCTTTACCATGTTCTTCATTGGCTCGGTGTCGGTTCTTCTTGAGCAGAACAGACCTTATGCGTTCCTTGAGACACGAGGTAGCTATTAGTGTGGTCAATATCACGAACGAGAGGGTCGTGATGGCACCGTGTGAAGCGAAAGTCAACTGCTGTAGATGGACCGGAGCTTTTTCGATCTTCTGCAGCAGTGTTGCTATTTCTCGATGGTCTTGGGGGTAGTTGCTGAGTTTGAAAAGCCCTTTGGAGTTTGTAGGGTAACCATTCCAAATTGGACTTCTTTTTTCTTTATCAGTGTAGTTTCTTTTTCAAATAATTGTTGATTTATGATGGTCATTAATTATTAATCAGGTAGGAGTCGCAGCCATATTGCTTTTTATCAATGCTCCAGTGATTAGTCGTGGTCATCAGCAGGGTTCCGTTCCGTAACGCCTGAATTTCTTCTCATAATTTTGAATATAGATGTGGGAGACATGGACAATTCTGTGACATTTGTCTTAACTTGATTAGAACAGTAATATTGGTTTTTATCTACTACAGCACAATTGGTGTACCATAGGATAAGGATTTCATATTTGAGCATAAAGGCAGAGGGTATTAAAAGGATAGTATTTTCTTTTATTAAGGGATGAATTTTGTGTAATTTGAATCGAATAGGGTTTACAATAAGGAAGTTGATAATACACAACACAGCATCATTTGACAAGATAATGGTTTGTTTGTTAGACTTTAATTGATTTAATGGTTCTTCTTCATTGGTAGACAGTAGTTGACCTTTTTAAGTAAATTTCTTGAAGATGTTTAATCATTTCGTTAATTTGGATATTAGAAGTGGTTTCAAAATTTGGAATATTTTTGCGGACGAAAGTGATTGATGGTTCCAAAAGTTGCAAATAGTTCAAGAGATTACTTGCAATTTGAGTCAAATGTAATACATTTATTTCATTTTGAAGGCTAGTCGTTGCAGCATTAAACGCATTAAATGACTTACTTTAATTTTCTTGAACAGTATTAATAAAATTTACGTAATAATTAGAAAGATGATGGGCTAATGGCAAATACTGGTCTTGCTTTTCAATTGCTTTCTTTTGATTTTCAAAAAGTTTATACATGTTCGATTTTAATTCTTCGTTCTGGTCTTCATCTACTGCCCGAAACACGAAACTAAGTGCATTTCTTATTCCGTTTATTAATCCACGAAGGTTTCTACGGATTTTGAATTTATGAAGGGTGTCATTAATGTTGGATAATACAGTTTCTAACGTGTAAGATATGTCAGATCTGTGTTGAAGTTTTAATACGGCGGTTTTTGTTATTAAGTCGGTATAGGCTTCTCGTACTAAGGTAAGATTAATGGAATAAGCAAAGTTGTGGTAATGGGAAAAGACGAGGGTATTTCCAAAATTTTTGGATACATATCCAATTTGTACGTGTTCCAACAACAAAATGTTGTCGTTATAAATTCATATTGTTGTTCACGAGTTAAGGGTTTTACCAGGGGAACAATATTTGAGAAAATGTGTTTCAATTCAAAAGCAATTTCCTCAAGTTCCTTAATAAACCATTTAATACAGTCTTCACCGGTATACATTCTAAATAGGGAAAGTGAAGCGTTGTAAGAACACTTTAAATAATATGCAATACTGAACGCTTAATGTTTGTGAATTTTTTTGCGTTTTGCTTATATTATCAGTTACATTTTCATTATATTTAAATAGTATACTTTCTAAATCGGCATAAATTACGAACGGTGTCAGTTCGTAGTTTTTAAAATTTTTGAATTTCAAATACTTATTACTTTCACTTGGTAAAGTAATTTTTATCTCATTTAATTTTCTGCAATCGATTGAATGTCTTTCCAAAATGTCCTTTGAACTAAAGTGATTTTTTGACCATTTTCTCTAACTAAGTCGCTTCGTTTTTTTATATAATAACTTTGACAGGTCAGTAATTAACGCAAAATGAAATACTCTGTCTAATTCGATGTCTAATGCTGCTGCTATTGCTGTTTTCTCGTCATCATTATCATCAGAACTTTCATTTTCACAATTTACTCTTGAGACCATCAGTAAATTAATTTTTGGTGTAAATTCAGTTTTACTTAAACAAAGCGGTACTATTTCTTGTTTATCTAATATAGTAAAGACATTAATCGATAAATTGTTCATTTGTTCAAATTTGACGATATCTTCAAGTTGAAAGGGGAAATTGAAGTTGTCATACTTAAGAACTGTACTAAAGTGTGGATATGATGATGGTCTATTTACATTCTTGTTAGGGGGTGCGGGGTGAATCGCAGCAACAATTGACCATAAAAAGCAAAATTCATCGTTATTTTTAATATTTATAACAGCTTTTGTATTTTTAATGAATGGCGGTAAATCTATATATGTTGATTTTCCTATATTAATTGGTAGGTAATAATTTATATTGATTTTAAGTTGATAAATTTCACGCAATGCCCATCCACTCTGACGTTCTTGAAACTCTTGTAACATTTTTAAAATTTTATCTTTTATGTGTACATTATACCATTCCTTTAAGTTTGTTGCCACGTCTATAATGCTATTTTTAGTTGAAAAATGTTTGATATCCGTTTCGTCGATTGACGGTTTAATAAATAGGGCATAAAAGATAGCATTTACTTTTAGAAGTGAATTTTTTAATTCTTAAAATTGCATCTGTACAAATAACGACTGATTCTAATATTGCATGTAGCATGGATCGTTTACAAACTATAATAGAGCAGACAATTGATGAAGTTTTCCAAAGAGAAAACGAAAACGCAAAGACATTTGTTTTAAGAATGCTGGATGATTATAGAACTGTATTTATGGACTTTTTAAGGAACAAATAAATAAAATCGATAATCAACATCAAGAATTAATGTCACGTCGGGTGCGTAAATGAAATAAGAGAAATGTGGAATCAGAACACGTTTCGAATTATTCCAATAATAATATCATCAATAGGCGTTATACTTAAAACATTACACGCTAGCCTAGCCGAGTTGGAACTGCATAAGTTTACGTACATAAGTCTACAGAAATCCGTAATCCTTGATACATGCGGAATAGTGCGCAGATTTCTTAACAGTACTGACGTATCCCCCTTTTCAGAAAACACAACAGGTTAAATAAGAAGCGGAGTTTTTAATACTCACTGATCATATTTCACGGCAAGAAGATACGTTAGCTCCCTAAATTTTAAGATCAGAAATTTGGTTTCCATAATATAAATAATAATAAAGCCTTGTTTATTCCTTAATAACATTAAAACAAAAATTTACAATTAAATATGGTTATTACTTGAACTTAAGATACTTGGTCGGTTTGATTATACAAGAGGCAAATAGTTTATAGGTTGTAAGCTTATCGGTCTGTAGTAACTTATGTCTGTAGGGTTTCCTTTTTTGTATGGGAGAATTATGTTTGACTTTGCCCATTCGGCAGGAACAGTTTTTTCATCTAATATCTTATTAAATAACATGGTTAAAAGTGGCACTAAAACGTTTTTTCCTGCTTTGATTGCCTCGTTTGGTATGCCATCTGGCCCGCTGCTTTTGCTATTCTTCAAAGATTTTATTTTTATAAAGATTTCCGGGCATGTAAACCTTTGTATGATGGTGTTATTCCTTTTTTGNTCTGAAATATTACAAGACAATGGAATAACACTACGAAAATGGGCATCGAATGAACCACAAATATTTTCATCTGATAATCTAAATGACAACGAACAGCTTCAATTGGATAAGGAAAATAAGACACTTAGACTTCTTTGGAATCACACAAGAGACATTTTAGGATATCGAGTAAATATTAATGACACCAGCCAAATCACAAAGAAAACTATTCTATCAACGATATCGCAAATTTTCGATCCACTAGGACTTGTTGGACCGGCTACGATTCAAGCGAAGCTAATTATGCAATATCTATGGCAACTAAAACTTCACTGGGATGAATCTCTCCTACAGCATTTATACTATAGGTGGACATCGATCTACAAGCAGCTGAGTTGTCTTAATAACCTTTCAATTCCAAGGCACGCTTTATGTAGAAATCCCAGAAGTATTCAGATACACGGATTCTGCGATGCATCTGAGAAGGCCTACGGGGCGTGCTTATATTTACGACCTACCGACAAGGAAGGCAAGCAGACAGTACGGCTGTTATGCGCGAAATCAAGAGTCGCGCCCTTGAAGGTAATATCTCTTCCCAAACTCGAATTGTGTGGAGCCTTACTACTAGCCCGTTTGTACAGAAAGGCAATTATAGATCTGAATTTAAAGGACTTTAAATCTTACTTTTGGTCTGACTCCACTGTGACTTTGTGTTGGATTAAGGCACCACCTGTAAAATGGAAGGTCTTCCTGGGAAATCGAACCACTGAGATTCAGGAACTCACCAACGGCAACTGGAATCATGTCACATCTGCCGACAATGCAGCCGACATAATATCAAGAGGCATTAACCCTGCAGAGTTACTTGAAGCTACCTTATGGTGGAATGGACCCTCGTGGCTTTCGGATGATCCTGATAACTGGCCAAATTCGTCGATTATCCAGCCTGAAGAAATGCCTGAAACCCGACAGATAACTAACGCTTTTCTTATTGAAACAAAATTTGAATATATTATTCTTGAGAGATATTCATCAATCAACAAACTTTTTCGAATAGTAGCGTATTGTTTCCGTTTTACAAAAAATGCAAAAACACCAAAAAACGCGTAACTAGTACATTGTCACCAAACGAACTCAATAAAGCAAGAACACCATTATAGAAACTAGCACAGCAGAAGGATTTACAGCGAGAAATCAACGAGCTTAACAAGGACAAATGCGTTTCAAAGGCGAACAGCATTTGTGGACTGAACCCGTTTTTGGACGAACAGGGATTGATCAGGGTGGGCGAAAGACTAGAAAACGCCTCAATATCCTTCGAGCAAAAACATCCTGTAATTTTGGGTTCAAAAAATGCAATTACTCATCTAATAATCAAGGATGAACATGAACGTTTATTGCATGCAGGATACCAGGCAGTTTTGGCTTCGCTTCGAACGCGATATTGACCCCTCTCAGCAAGAAGAACAATCAAGGGAATTCTTAGAAAATGCATTACGTGCTTTAGAGTGAAACCAACAGGAACCACATACATCATGGGGAATTTGCCACCTTCTAGGGTAAATTCTGCTCCAGTGTTTTACTCAACCGGAATAGACTACTAAAATTTTAATTAATCACATAAATACTAAATTTAAAAGTTTTCATAAAATATTTTTAAAGCATGCAGTAAAATAAAATAAAACTTACTTGTAATTGAATTGGCAAAAATTGATACAAAGCTGCAGCATCCTGCAGCTCTTCACTATACATGAGGATGCCCGGCATTTTTTCTTTTTTAATTATTTTATACAAATACAGACTAACGTCAAATTCAAATTTGAGGTGTTGTTTAAAAATTGGGTTATTATATGCATATGAGCAGCATCTTTGTCATCGATATACAAATTACTAATAAGACTTGTTGATAACTACCATTAATGCATTACCGAAAATGCTTTATTATATTAATGAATTACCTTTTACCATCGATGTATGAATTCTTAATGTCAGACTTGTTGATAGCAACAATTAATGCTTTTTACAGTGCTCAAGATGTTTGTCATCGATTTGGAATCTTAATGCAAGACTTGCTGATAACAGCAATTAATTCTTTTAGTGTGCGATTGTAATACTATCTGTAGTAAGAACAAAATTTAAACTTACCTCTAATGGATACCTACAGGGGTGGATCACAACGCACTTTTCCTTTCTTTCAACGAAATAGCTATTGTGAGCAAGGATTGTAGAGAAGAGAAAGAAGGAGAATATGTTTTTTCTAATAAAGCAAACAAATTAACAAGTAACAGATCAGTCATAATTTGTACATTAAAACGAAAACATGGCTGCATTAGTTACTATTACAGCTATTGCTATAATTTATAATGGGTCTTTATTTATTTCAAGACCATGCGATGCGCTATATACAGTCACTTGTTTTCAAGACAGTAGAGTAGATGCACCGGTTGTGGCCACCTTAAGGTATTTTTTAACTTTATTTGGCTTTATTTTAATTATTTAAAGTGCTTATTAGATGCATTTGGCAGATATAAAAGTAATGGATATTTTTGTGTTGAAAAGTAACATCTAACTTGAGTTGTAGTGGACAAACAAAGACAGATTTAATAATATAGCAGAAAAAAGCATTTTCGCTAGTTGTGGCCAAATGCTTTACCAGTTGTGGCCATCCTGTTAGGATATATAAAAGAAGCACATGATTGGTACAGTAGGAACAGTTGTTTATTAAAAATAACAACACAATTTTTTTTATAGTATAAAATTGATATTCTATCTTGATTATTTTGTGAGTGTGAGATAACTTTTTTCTTTTTTTTCTTCAGATGTTAGTTGCTTTTTATTTATTAATTCGTTTCTTCTGTTTATGAGAATTCTCATTTTTTCTGAAATAATGGGTTGTCTTCTTTTACTTCTTATGATTCTTCAGAATCGATTTTCCCATAATACGATTCTACATCATCTTTGTCTTCTAGTTTTATGTTTAAACAATGTAATTCTAGGGCTTCTCTTAGGTGTTGTTCATCTGCTGTGGCCAGGATGTATTTTTTGTTTATATATTTGGCTCTGGATTTTTTAGTATTTATTAGCGTTATAGTACTTCTTACAAGTCTATGGTCACTTGGGAAGGTAAATTTTTGTAACAATTCGATGTTCACGAATTTCTCTTTTATGTTCGATAAGATGTAGTCTATCTGGCCTTTATTTTTCTTAGGTGGTAGCCATGTCCACAGATTCTTTGTATTTTTGTGAAATAAGCTATTGATTACAAACAAGTTATTTTCCCAGCAAAACTGTAATAAAGTTCCACCTCTTTTATCTCTTTTTTCGAAGCATGCGTTTCCGAGTATTCTTTCTTCGCCCTTTGATTTGTAACCAACTCTGGCATTTAAATCGCCTATAATAATAATATTTTTACTACTCGTTAAAAGGCACTTTTGTAATTGGCTATAGAGAGCCTTTATTTCCGGTTCCTTTCCGTCTGACATGGAAGCATAAACTTGAATAATAGAAAAGCTTGTTCTTTCAAAATTTAGGTGTAACATACAGATCCTTTCAGAGTTTGCAATAAAGCTTTCTATATTTTCTTTGACGTTTTTTTTATAAGGAGTTTTTAATACTCATTGATCATATTTCAGGGCAAGAAGAACTGTTAGCTCCCTAAATTTTAAGAACAGAAAATTGGCTTTCAAATCCCAAAAGATGTGAGTGAGGTTCTTTGGCATTAGTCCGTCTTCACTTGCTCAAAGTTACCAGTGCAAACTGAGAAGTCCAGGATAACAATAGCAATGACATTAATAACAATTTATAACAGGAAAAGAGACTTACTAAAGAGACTGTCGAAGGCAGAG
>NW_020442417.1:58193-61090 GCF_000699045.2 Agrilus planipennis
TTTTATTGATGAAAAAGCAGTAAAAAATGTTACATTAATACAAATCAACTTCTAAAACATTAAAAAAACCTTTCTTTAATTCTTTGGGAAGCGAAATCTTTTTCCTTATGTCACACCATTTATACATTAAAATATCTTTTTGTTTCGGCCATCTCCAGAACTTGATTCCTTTTCGCATACAATCAACAACTGCTCCATCATCTTCCACTGTGACGACTTTTCCTGGATATTCCATGTCATTAAAAACTACAATAACGAAATCTCCTGCAGTTATCTGGTCTGTCAGTGAAGAATTTTGTTTTTCCGTAATGACTACGTCCGATTCGTTAGTGGTTGAAGCGACAGGTTCATGAGTTTGTTCTTCATTGCTTTCAGATTTTTCTATATCGTTTCCATTATTCGAAAAGGAATCAATCGACATAGGACTATTCCCTGAAGAGGCAAGGCTGAAATTGTCGTCTTCATCGTCGCTGGAAGATGAACTTCGTTTTCTTCGGTCTTCCTTTTTTGCCAGTCACTTGAGGCATGGAATCTCTTAAATGACATTCCAAAGCTTCAGATGTAATACTTTGACCAGGAGAAACGGCTAACTTTTTCCTGCGATTATTTTGAGGCGTTCTCAGCTCCATTTTGTTTTCTGCCAGCCTTTCTAAGAAAGCCATCCCTATTAAATATGCGTCGACGTTGCTACGATCTTGACTAGGTAAGCGGTTCAAAATTTCATGCTTATTTATGGGAACTATGCCTGCCTTTCTGAATCCTGATTTTAAGTTTCAAGGAACTGCCGGTTCAAGCTCTTCGAGTGGCTTTTTTAACAACGCTGGAAATTGATCCTTGGGTAAGCACTGTTTGTTCTTTCCATGTTCAGATTGTTTCCAGGTAGTCAGCACTTGCCTCCATTTAATTTTTAGGGGCCGAAAGTAGGCTATATCGAGGGCCTGTGTTAAATGAGTAGAATTAGGTGGTAAACACACAAAAGCTGGTTCATTTTCTGCGCATAATTTTAACACGTTTGGACTGATGTGTGAACTAAGATTGTCTCCGATTACCACCTTTTTCCCTGGTTGTTGTCGCAAGATCGGCAAAAGGTGAATAGTAAACCACTCCTCGAAGGTTGCGCCATCCATCCAGCCATGTTTAGTCCGGTTATATCTTGCTCCTCGTGGACCGTTTTCTGTCCAAGTGGACCAAAGATTCTCCGCTTTGTATATGATGTATGGTGGAACAGCAAAACCTGCAGCATTTCCGCAAAACATGACCGACGTGCTTGATTTGGACGAGTTCATCATCCTCTCTGGATATTTACATCCCCGTCGGCATATTACTCGAGAGCATCCTGGATCATCAGTAAGATTACTTTCGTCATAATTGTAGATTTGATCAGGAGGCACACCTTCTATGACAGTTTTGAGATTATCAATGTATTCACTAATAATATCCTCACTAACAGACGCTCTAACTTTTTTTATGTTAGCAGCGAAACGGGCAGAAAGTTCGGGATGTCGTTTGAGATACAGTTTTGTCCAATATCTTCCTGGTAAATTGTCCTTGAAAATTCCTACAGTTCGACCTTGAGTACCCAAATAAGCCTTTATTATAAAACGAAAATCTAACTCAGTTACCGGGAATCCATATTCGGAAAGTCGTACTACGTGCTCCGCAAACGAGTTCTCCTCGGCTTGCGTAAAAATCGTTGGGCGGCCGGGTTTCAACGGAAATCTGTTTTTTAACTTATTTTTTATTGTGCTTCTGGGAATATTGAAATACTCCGCTGCTTGCCTTTGAGTCATGGTCTTATCTCTAATTTCATTTAAACAGAGTTCTAACTTTATCACTGTAGTTCACGTAGGTGCGGCTTCCTACTTTTCTTTTATATATGTGTGGCATGTTTTTTTTCTGTGTTCTTTCTGCAATAAATTCAAACGTTCGCACATGATTTGAAAAGCGTAAAGACTTTTCAGTATATATGTATAACTAATAATAAACGGTTCATATCAAAAGAAGTTGCAAACGAACATTAATGTCTTTAATAAACCTTTAATATAAAGGTATATAGATAATGATAATATACTTACCAGAATTTTATTAGCATACACAAAACGTGCAATTCCAAAAGTATACTCGTTACACGTTATCGATAGGGAAGAACCTGCTCATATCAGAGAAGAGAGACTAGTATAGAAGTCCAATGCTGGGTTAATAATCCGGACTTCGTTTCGGATAACATGTCGAAAATCTCGAACGGTAGTTGTCGCTTCGGAAAATCAACCGTTTTTTTTTTTCTTTACAAACGTGGCTTACAACAGCAAAGTAAAAAGACTTATGAGTTCTATGATCCCACCACTTCTACTATTTACCCCTGCCATTACTGCGTTCACAATTTGCTCCGACTCAATACAGCGTTGAGGCGCTCATTTTCATAGCAACGCCATCTCCTGGTTCTATTTAGAATTTCTTACTCACGTTTTAGTCCTCCATTTGAATTGGACTTCTATACTAGTCTCTCTTCTCTGACAGTATACTATAATCTATAATATATGAGATGCCGGTCATTAATAGCTGACTGTATTACCGATATGCGCATGCGCGCCTTTCTATTCTCATAGCCTATCGCGTCGCCAGACAAAACGTTGCAAAACGTGTCGTTTCATAAAATACTATAAATGACGTGGTGAGCGCCATCTGAAGTACGATACTACATTTTAGGATTACGTATGCTCCAACAAGGTCCATTTAAAAATATAGATAGTTACCATATGGTAACGTGCCTATCACGTTGAGGTGAGCTACGCTGGGATTCGTTTCAGCAAGTAGATATCCATATATTTAAATGGACCTTGTTGGAGCATACGTAATCCTAAAATGTAGCATCGTACTTCAGATGGCGTTTACCGCGC
>NW_020442417.1:64443-67252 GCF_000699045.2 Agrilus planipennis
TTTTATTGATGAAAAAGCAGTAAAAAATGTTACATTAATACAAATCAACTTCTAAAACATTAAAAAAACCTTTCTTTAATTCTTTGGGAAGCGAAATCTTTTTCCTTATGTCACACCATTTATACATTAAAATATCTTTTTGTTTCGGCCATCTCCAGAACTTGATTCCTTTTCGCATACAATCAACAACTGCTCCATCATCTTCCACTGTGACGACTTTTCCTGGATATTCCATGTCATTAAAAACTACAATAACGAAATCTCCTGCAGTTATCTGGTCTGTCAGTGAAGAATTTTGTTTTTCCGTAATGACTACGTCCGATTCGTTAGTGGTTGAAGCGACAGGTTCATGAGTTTGTTCTTCATTGCTTTCAGATTTTTCTATATCGTTTCCATTATTCGAAAAGGAATCAATCGACATAGGACTATTCCCTGAAGAGGCAAGGCTGAAATTGTCGTCTTCATCGTCGCTGGAAGATGAACTTCGTTTTCTTCGGTCTTCCTTTTTTGCCAGTCACTTGAGGCATGGAATCTCTTAAATGACATTCCAAAGCTTCAGATGTAATACTTTGACCAGGAGAAACGGCTAACTTTTTCCTGCGATTATTTTGAGGCGTTCTCAGCTCCATTTTGTTTTCTGCCAGCCTTTCTAAGAAAGCCATCCCTATTAAATTTGCATCGACGTTGCTACGATCTTGACTAGGTAAGCGGTTCAAAATTTCATGCTTATTTATGGGAACTATGCCTGCCTTTCTGAATCCTGATTTTAAGTTTCAAGGAACTGCCGGTTCAAGCTCTTCGAGTGGCTTTTTTAACAACGCTGGAAATTGATCCTTGGGTAAGCACTGTTTGTTCTTTCCATGTTCAGATTGTTTCCAGGTAGTCAGCACTTGCCTCCATTTAATTTTTAGGGGCCGAAAGTAGGCTATATCGAGGGCCTGTGTTAAATGAGTAGAATTAGGTGGTAAACACACAAAAGCTGGTTCATTTTCTGCGCATAATTTTAACACGTTTGGACTGATGTGTGAACTAAGATTGTCTCCGATTACCACCTTTTTCCCTGGTTGTTGTCGCAAGATCGGCAAAAGGTGAATAGTAAACCACTCCTCGAAGGTTGCGCCATCCATCCAGCCATGTTTAGTCCGGTTATATCTTGCTCCTCGTGGACCGTTTTCTGTCCAAGTGGACCAAAGATTCTCCGCTTTGTATATGATGTATGGTGGAACAGCAAAACCTGCAGCATTTCCGCAAAACATGACCGACGTGCTTGATTTGGACGAGTTCATCATCCTCTCTGGATATTTACATCCCCGTCGGCATATTACTCGAGAGCATCCTGGATCATCAGTAAGATTACTTTCGTCATAATTGTAGATTTGATCAGGNTAATTTCATTTACTTCCATTTCTTGAGACATGTTTAATTCAGAGTCCACATCAACATCAATTTTAATAGAACGCCAAAAATTGTAGAGCTCTAAATATCGCTCTTCTCCTTGCCAAAAAAACTGATTTGAATACACTGTTTTAAACCTTTGTAGTACCCAGGGGTCCATTTGCTGCTCTAAAAATTTAAAATGGGACATTTTGTCACTCATATCTGGGCTTTTCCGTTCTTCATTAGAATGTAGCAGGTTTTTGCGAATGCATTTCTCATAATTCGGGGCTTTTTTGTCGAATGGATAGAGACCGCAGACTCTAAACCCAGATTTAATTGCACTTGTAAAATCTTTTTCGGTCAAAATCGAATTTAACGCAGCGGAATATTTTTTTCTCAATATTACTGCCTTGATGTTCATACAACCATTTTCTCGTAATTTTTTTCCACGCTTGTTTTAAAGGATAAAAGAAGGCAACATCAAACGGTTGCAGCATATGTGTTGTATTTGGTGGGAGACAAATCAGGATTATACCATTTTCACGACACAGGCTGCTTAAATTTAAGGACAAATGAGATGAATGTCCATCAACAAACACCACAGTGACTGGCCTGAAAATAGATTTAGAGTTTAAAAAATTAATGAAAACGTTTGCAAAGTATTCATAAAATTGTCTGCTTTGCATCCATCCTGAATCCGACGTTCCAATTCCCTAGTTTTTAGGAGCAGCATCAGCGTAGAGTTTTGGTACCGTAAACTCGGGTTACTTTGACCCAAATTCCCTGTTTCTTTTTAAAATGCACGGTATAAATATATTAATAAATGTTCAAAAATTTTGATAAAAATCACACGCATACTTTGGAAGTTTCCCAACCCTTCTGCATTATAAACGTTTCTAAATTTTGGAAGAAATTTCGGATATTCAATTTTGAAAATTGGGACAATGTTACCCAAGGCATTGAGGTTACTTTGGCCCAACCGGTATTTTGTGTATATGTAATACTTTAAATTGATTCTGGGCCAATGTAAGACTTAGAATGGAAAGGACGAAATGTAAAATTGAAATGAAGACGAAATGAAAAAAAAAATTTTATTGATGAAAAAGCAGTAAAAAATGTTACATTAATACAAATCAACTTCTAAAACATTAAAAAAACCTTTCTTTAATTCTTTGGGAACCGAAATCTTTTTCCTTATGTCACACCATTTATACATTAAAATATCTTTTTGTTTCGGCCATCTACAGAACTTGGTTCCTTTTCGCATACAATCAACAACTGCTCCATCATCTTCCACTGTGACGACTTTTCTGGATATTCCATGTCATTAAAAACGACAATAACGAAATCTCCTGCAGTTATCTGGTCTCTCAGTGAAGAATTTTGTTTTTCCTTAATGACTACGTCCGATTCGTTAGTGGTTGAAGCGACA
>NW_020442417.1:68049-81259 GCF_000699045.2 Agrilus planipennis
CACAGAATTAGATAGTACAGAATTCAAGAGAAAGCAATTAAGGGTAAAACCAGATATTAGTATGGGAGTGCATGCAGGTATGGTTGAAGTTGGATTTCCAGGTAAAAGTGATTGAAAGAACAATAGAGTTTAGACTGAAAGGAAATATTACTTGAAATGAAATATTAATTGAAATGAAATAAAATTAGAAAAAATATTTACACACAGAAAAAACAAAAAGAGTTATTTCGCCACAAGGTGTACGAATTGAACACCGTTACCTACGCCACAGCATCAGCCCCACTTTTAGCAACTAGCGACAAATAGGAGAGAATAACAAAGATAATAGCTCTCGGGCAGGTGATGCCATTATTGAAGATTTTTACGTAGATGACCTACTTTCAGGAACAGATACAATAGAAGACGCCCGAGAATTGAAGAGTAGACTATCTGAAATATTACAAGACAATGGAATAACACTACGAAAATGGGCATCGAATGAACCACAAATATTTTCATCTGATAATCTAAATGACAACGAACAGCTTCAATTGGATAAGGAAAATAAGACACTTAGACTTCTTTGGAATCACACAAGAGACATTTTAGGATATCGAGTAAATATTAATGACACCAGCCAAATCACAAAGAAAACTATTCTATCAACGATATCGCAAATTTTCGATCCACTAGGACTTGTTGGACCGGCTACGATTCAAGCGAAGCTAATTATGCAATATCTATGGCAACTAAAACTTCACTGGGATGAATCTCTCCTACAGCATTTATACTATAGGTGGACATCGATCTACAAGCAGCTGAGTTGTCTTAATAACCTTTCAATTCCAAGGCACGCTTTATGTAGAAATCCCAGAAGTATTCAGATACACGGATTCTGCGATGCATCTGAGAAGGCCTACGGGGCGTGCTTATATTTACGACCTACCGACAAGGAAGGCAAGCAGACAGTACGGCTGTTATGCGCGAAATCAAGAGTCGCGCCCTTGAAGGTAATATCTCTTCCCAAACTCGAATTGTGTGGAGCCTTACTACTAGCCCGTTTGTACAGAAAGGCAATTATAGATCTGAATTTAAAGGACTTTAAATCTTACTTTTGGTCTGACTCCACTGTGACTTTGTGTTGGATTAAGGCACCACCTGTAAAATGGAAGGTCTTCCTGGGAAATCGAACCACTGAGATTCAGGAACTCACCAACGGCAACTGGAATCATGTCACATCTGCCGACAATGCAGCCGACATAATATCAAGAGGCATTAACCCTGCAGAGTTACTTGAAGCTACCTTATGGTGGAATGGACCCTCGTGGCTTTCGGATGATCCTGATAACTGGCCAAATTCGTCGATTATCCAGCCTGAAGAAATGCCTGAAACCCGACAGATAACTAACGCTTTTCTTATTGAAACAAAATTTGAATATATTATTCTTGAGAGATATTCATCAATCAACAAACTTTTTCGAATAGTAGCGTATTGTTTCCGTTTTACAAAAAATGCAAAAACACCAAAAAACGCGTAACTAGTACATTGTCACCAAACGAACTCAATAAAGCAAGAACACCATTATAGAAACTAGCACAGCAGAAGGATTTACAGCGAGAAATCAACGAGCTTAACAAGGACAAATGCGTTTCAAAGGCGAACAGCATTTGTGGACTGAACCCGTTTTTGGACGAACAGGGATTGATCAGGGTGGGCGAAAGACTAGAAAACGCCTCAATATCCTTCGAGCAAAAACATCCTGTAATTTTGGGTTCAAAAAATGCAATTACTCATCTAATAATCAAGGATGAACATGAACGTTTATTGCATGCAGGATACCAGGCAGTTTTGGCTTCGCTTCGAACGCGATATTGACCCCTCTCAGCAAGAAGAACAATCAAGGGAATTCTTAGAAAATGCATTACGTGCTTTAGAGTGAAACCAACAGGAACCACATACATCATGGGGAATTTGCCACCTTCTAGGGTAAATTCTGCTCCAGTGTTTTACTCAACCGGAATAGACTACTAAAATTTTAATTAATCACATAAATACTAAATTTAAAAGTTTTCATAAAATATTTTTAAAGCATGCAGTAAAATAAAATAAAACTTACTTGTAATTGAATTGGCAAAAATTGATACAAAGCTGCAGCATCCTGCAGCTCTTCACTATACATGAGGATGCCCGGCATTTTTTCTTTTTTAATTATTTTATACAAATACAGACTAACGTCAAATTCAAATTTGAGGTGTTGTTTAAAAATTGGGTTATTATATGCATATGAGCAGCATCTTTGTCATCGATATACAAATTACTAATAAGACTTGTTGATAACTACCATTAATGCATTACCGAAAATGCTTTATTATATTAATGAATTACCTTTTACCATCGATGTATGAATTCTTAATGTCAGACTTGTTGATAGCAACAATTAATGCTTTTTACAGTGCTCAAGATGTTTGTCATCGATTTGGAATCTTAATGCAAGACTTGCTGATAACAGCAATTAATTCTTTTAGTGTGCGATTGTAATACTATCTGTAGTAAGAACAAAATTTAAACTTACCTCTAATGGATACCTACAGGGGTGGATCACAACGCACTTTTCCTTTCTTTCAACGAAATAGCTATTGTGAGCAAGGATTGTAGAGAAGAGAAAGAAGGAGAATATGTTTTTTCTAATAAAGCAAACAAATTAACAAGTAACAGATCAGTCATAATTTGTACATTAAAACGAAAACATGGCTGCATTAGTTACTATTACAGCTATTGCTATAATTTATAATGGGTCTTTATTTATTTCAAGACCATGCGATGCGCTATATACAGTCACTTGTTTTCAAGACAGTAGAGTAGATGCACCGGTTGTGGCCACCTTAAGGTATTTTTTAACTTTATTTGGCTTTATTTTAATTATTTAAAGTGCTTATTAGATGCATTTGGCAGATATAAAAGTAATGGATATTTTTGTGTTGAAAAGTAACATCTAACTTGAGTTGTAGTGGACAAACAAAGACAGATTTAATAATATAGCAGAAAAAAGCATTTTCGCTAGTTGTGGCCAAATGCTTTACCAGTTGTGGCCATCCTGTTAGGATATATAAAAGAAGCACATGATTGGTACAGTAGGAACAGTTGTTTATTAAAAATAACAACACAATTTTTTTTATAGTATAAAATGTAAAAGCAAAACAAATACCAAGATAAAACAATGATTAGTTTAATAAAGTTTTCAATTCAGGAACTTCATGGACCCCTCTTGAATTTATTGCTTTAGGTTCATTTATTTTTGTTTTAATGATTTTCATGGTTTTTGCATGTTTATTCATGTAATCTGTTAAAATTTCTTTCTCATTAATATCAAAAGGGTTTGTACTATTTGTACTAAGGGTTTATCTTCGCTAATACGTAAACTAAGGATAGGGTTTTCTTCAGAGGATTGTACAGTTTCGTTAGTTTCGAGGGGTCTAGGTGTATGTTGGAGGTTATGAGGAATATGGGTGAGTTCTTGTATAATCTTATCTAATTCTTCTAATCTTGTTTGATCTCCTGGCTAAGAAATTACTGAATCTAACTCTTCTAATGTATCTAAAGGATGAATTTCTATTCTAGATAAACATTAGTATTTTCTTTACCCTTTTTGTGTACAATATTATAATCGTACTCTTCAAGTTTCAATTTTGACTGGGGATCTTTCATCTAAAAAAGCCATTTTAATGGTTGATGATCAGTTATTATTGTAAATTTATGCCCAGATAAATACGGTCTAAAATTTTTAGTTTCCCAAACGATAGCTAGAAGTTCCTTTTCTGTCGTACTATAATTACACTCGGCATCATTTAAAGTTCGACTAACATAAGCAATAGGCTTNACTTTAATGGTTGATGATCAGTTATTATTGTAAATTTATGCCCAGATAAATACGGTCTAAAATTTTTAGTTTCCCAAACGATAGCTAGAAGTTCCTTTTCTGTCGTACTATAATTACACTCGGCATCATTTAAAGTTCGACTAACATAAGCAATAGGCTTATCTTTACCCATCGGTCCCTGACTTAAAATTGCACCTATCGCAAAGTTAGAAGCATCAGTAGTTAACAAGAATGGCTTAGAGAAATCTGGATACCGTAGTAGAGGTTCATTGCACAAAATATCTTTGAGTTCGTTAAAAGCGTTTTTAAATGATTCACTGTGGACGATTTTTTGTCCTTTTTTTAAACACTGAGTTAGTGGTTTAGCTATTTTTGCGTAATTTTTTATGAATTTTCTACAGTACCCGGTATCCTAAAAATGATTTAATTTGTTAGTTGTTTTTGGCAAAGGAAAATTTTTTATGCCAGCTAGTTTTTTTGGATTAGGTTTAGTTCCTTCTGGGGTGATTATATGGCCTAAAAACTCTGCTTCTTTTTTTAAACATTCAGATTTGTCTAATTGTACCTTTAAATTAGCTTCGCAAAGTCTTTGAAATATCTTTTTTAGATTAAAAATGTGTCTTGCAATGATCTAGAAAAAACAATAATATCATACATATAAACCAAGCATACGTCTCCTTGTAAATTATACAAAACATCATCCATGACTCTCTGGAAGGTTGCGGGAGCATTTTTTAAGCTAAACGGCATACGTGTGTACTCGTAATGACCGTTTTCTTCAGAAAAGCTGTCTTTTCGATGGAATTTGGATGCATTTCTATTTGATGNTCAGGAGGCACACCTTCTATGACAGTTTTGAGATTATCAATGTATTCACTAATAATATCCTCACTAACAGACGCTCTAACTTTTTTTATGTTAGCAGCGAAACGGGCAGAAAGTTCGGGATGTCGTTTGAGATACAGTTTTGTCCAATATCTTCCTGGTAAATTGTCCTTGAAAATTCCTACAGTTCGACCTTGAGTACCCAAATAAGCCTTTATTATAAAACGAAAATCTAACTCAGTTACCGGGAATCCATATTCGGAAAGTCGTACTACGTGCTCCGCAAACGAGTTCTCCTCGGCTTGCGTAAAAATCGTTGGGCGGCCGGGTTTCAACGGAAATCTGTTTTTTAACTTATTTTTTATTGTGCTTCTGGGAATATTGAAATACTCCGCTGCTTGCCTTTGAGTCATGGTCTTATCTCTAATTTCATTTAAACAGAGTTCTAACTTTATCACTGTAGTTCACGTAGGTGCGGCTTCCTACTTTTCTTTTATATATGTGTGGCATGTTTTTTTTCTGTGTTCTTTCTGCAATAAATTCAAACGTTCGCACATGATTTGAAAAGCGTAAAGACTTTTCAGTATATATGTATAACTAATAATAAACGGTTCATATCAAAAGAAGTTGCAAACGAACATTAATGTCTTTAATAAACTTTTAATATAAAGGTATACAGATAATGATAATATACTTACCAGAATTTTATATGCATACACAAAACGTGCAATTATAAAAGTATTTAAATTAAAGTAAATTTAAATCTTTTTCCCGGCTTGGGCTAAAGATACACCCTAAGGGTCAAAGTAATCCGAGTTTGCGGTAAACGTTTAAGTTTGTAAATTGTTAACGGTGGCACAATTGAACCTTCAGCATTTACAGCGGCTAATGTAGTTACATTATCTTTATCGGATATTCCGACGTCATACACATTTTTCCCTTCGGGGCCCAGTACTAGAGACCCTTTAGGTGATAAAAAAATGGCAGTCTCGTCCATATTAAATATTCGCTCTGGATAACTTAAAGTGGCGGCATCGGTCCCTAGGAGCTCTTTTACGTGAGCAAACCAACATCTGATTGAATCCTCAGAAACTACTGCCCTTGCCTTATTTATAAATTCCGCCTTTTTCTTGCTTACCTCTGGGTGCCTTTTCATAAATAAGTCAAACCATCTTCTTCCTGGTCCGCCTTTCAACAATTTTGTATCAATATCACACTCTTCTTGTATCTTCTGCACAGAACATAGGAGGCTTTCCTTATTTATAGAAAATCCTCTTGTAGAACACTCCAGAATCCAAGAAACCAATTTTTGTTCTATGTCCGGGCCAAGAGCACATTTTAGACCTACCCTACGACAATCATCGCTTGTTTTACCGTCTAATCTGTTTCATACAGATGTCCGTGAAACGTTAAACTTCTTGCACGCTGTGGATACGGGTACGGACTGATACCGTATTGCATCAAGGGCATTTTGCATGGCTGTTTCTGAATACTGGAATAATTTTCAGGGCGACATAATTTTTCTGAAATAAATGTTCTCCTTTTCTCATTGATTATTACTTACTAAGTTAAATTTTTCTATGGTTAAATTGCTTAAGCTTTGTAAACTTCAAACTTGATTTTTCAAATCGTTATGAATGTAAATTTGATTAACTTTTAATTTTTCTAGAATATTATCGTATCTATCGCCATCATCTGAATCTAATGTACCAAATAACCATTTTGCAGCTTTACCTACGTCATTAATTAAACCTTTTTAGTTCTGGNTAAAAAGCAATTGCGGGTGGGAACAAAACATAGAACCAAACTACATTTTTGGCAATGAACAGATGAATAGCCGTTTTTGCAATGACGGCAACGTCTCTTCTTTCCGAAAGTGGGCCAATGATCTTGCACGGGTACGGGAAGGACCAGTGCTTTTTTAGACGGATCTATAACTGATGAATTAGGTCTTCCTCGCTTGAGATCCTACGTTTTCTATGTTATTTACAAAGTGTAGAAAGCGCCGAAGTTTTTGAAATCGCTGCCGACTCATGACGTCTGTAATATTATCAAAACGGTAATATTGACTCCAATAGTCAGTATATGATGGAAACTCGACAACTCCCATGAAAATTAACATTCCTATGAATTGCTCTATCCCTTTATAATTTGTGTTTATAGATGTACCAGTAATTTGAACCGAATATAAATTTGTTCTGTTATTAGTGTTATAACTTCATCAGTAAAAAACCTTTGGAAGCACTTCAGAGGAATAATATTCACTTTATCCTCATCAAAGTTATTTACAACAGCTGTATCATTGTCGAGGACAGGAATATCTCTGCCACTGATGCTCCTGAATTTGAAATTTACCAGTAGATGTTGGCGATGTCCACCGATCGCGTAATTGGTTTATAGGAATTTCATCACTTGAATCCCAATTTTCACCTGAATCCTCAGCTTTATGATCGCTCAAATCAACAGGAATTAGACCATCTCTGCCTAAACCGTGGGTTCCTTCTTTTGGTAGATAAGCCTTTTCTTTCGAACAAGTATTGTTTTCATTATCAGATATATCCGAAATATCAGCATCTGATAAATTTCCGTTAAACGGGGGAAGGAGAATAACTTTCTTTTTACCGTAAAATGTGCCAGCATTAATTGTTGGAAACGAGTCGTTCTCCATGACGAAATCCTTTTTCCCGCCAAAAACTGAGTGTCTATGTAGCCCCTTTTACCAAAGTTGCTTTCAGGCAACACTAAATATCTATACGTATCCGCGAACACTCAAGCGCAATTACTGGCAGCTAATTACGTGGAACGATCCAATACACATATATCCTAAGCGCTAAGTTTATTTCTTCACAGAAAAACTAATTTTTACAATGATAACACGATATTTTTATCACCACGTTCACATAACCTCAACGGTAACACAAACTAGCTTTACAGTATTTCAAGTGCTAATATTCTGTCGTCGCAAAATTCCGGCAATATTCGTGGAATATACTCAAATGGTGTTGCCCAAGAGTAACATTGGCTTCTGGAGCGGCAATAGGCACGAAAAACCGTCATTAGCAACCGTTAAAGATAGTGTTGCCTGAAAGCAACACTGGCAAATAAAGGGTGATGTCTATTAATAAGTTCATAGGTGTATTGTGAATTTTTATATAAGGTAGTTGGTTAATTTCTGTATGATTAAAATCTATTCTACCTCGGGATGAAAAACGAGTTGTTGAAAATTTCCTTTTTGACAAAGGTCATTATCTCCATGATTTAAAGGATTAGTTTCAAAGTTAGATTTTTTTGAGTTTACGAATTGTTCGTTATCAGTTTCGAAAGTACTTTCACCAACATTAGAAATTTCAGTGTTAAATAATTCTTCCGAGATAAAGTTAGATGAGCCAGTACGTTTGAAATGGTTTGATGATGAATTAGGTTTAAAAGTGTTGCGTGTACTGGTTGACATGGGTGTTTGAGGTGATGGGTTTTGAACATAGCGTTTTGGTTCGAAAACGTTATATGTTTTTCCAAATGTATGTTGGCTGGTAGCAAGTTGTTGATGTGTGGGTTTGAATGAAGGGATGTTATGTTGTTTAGAAAAGTAATTTTGGTGGGATGCATTATGAAATTATACAAAACATCATCCATGACTCTCTGGAAGGTTGCGGGAGCATTTTTTAAGCTAAACGGCATACGTGTGTACTCGTAATGACCGTTTTCTACAGAAAAAGCTGTCTTTTCGATGGAATTTGGATGCATTTCTATTTGATGAAGCCCTGAGGCAAGGTCTAGGGTAGAAAAATATTGGCATTTACCTAGCTTATCTAAAATATCTGAAATATTAGGCACAGGGTATCTATCGTTAATAGTTTTTTCATTAAGCTTTCTGTAGTCTATTACTACACGCCATTTTCTTTTACCGCTTGCATCCGTGGGTACGATCCAAACAGGAGCACTACAAGGACTTAAGAAGGTCTAATTATATCATCGTCTAATATATTACTAATTTGTTTATTAATCTCTGGCTTATGTACGTAAGGATATCTAGTGGATTTGGTGTGAATTGGGATATTATCAGTTGTCCTAATTTCATGCTTAACTTTATTTGTAAAAGATAATTTTAAGTTTTCGTCATAAAAAATATCTGAAAATTCCCTAGCAAGCTTTAACAATTCATTAAATTCTTTGGTATTGAGGTGATCCGTACGTAATAATTTAGTGATGTCAATTTTTTTATCATTAATAAAGAAACATTCAAAATTTTGCGTATAAAAGGGTTTGCATTTTAATGGTTCCAACATTGTGATTACAATTCCTTTATCAGTACTATTTTGGACAGCGAGTGAGACTCTTCCAATTTCGTCTAACATTTGATTTGCTATGATAACTTCTCCTTCTATAATTGCTACTGGTAAATTTTTAATTAATGTTTCTCTAGATCCTATTTCAAATCTAAAAGAGAATATCTTAGGTCTATTAAAATAAAGGGGTAATTTACTATTATCATTATAAATNAATATCGCTTAACAGTAATTTAGAAAAACAGAAATAGTAGGGGAACCTGTTGTACCTAGGACAGTTTTTTAGATATATATTTTTCATTGTGATTTGACGTACAGCACACAAATCATAATTGCATATTTCGAAAGGTCATTTATATGGGTACTCACCACCAAAATATCAGAAATGTATATTTCATACTTAGTACATAGATTTTAAAGTTAAAAAAATGGTAATCAAGGCCAAGGTACAACAAACCCTATGCACCTGGGCCAGTACTACGGTGTACCTAGGACACATTGAGAATTTAAAGGTAATTTAAGTAAATTATTAACTTTTCTTAACCAAAATTGTTTTATTCGGTCTATTACTTTATTTAACAAAACACTGTAGAAATTCTGAACAAAATCAAAATAATATTCAACTTTTTTTTGCTTTTTAAACAAAATCTTCAATAGTATGCAGCCTTATGCATTTAGTAGAAATCCGAGTATCTCTAGAACATTATAAATTTTCTGTTCTTCTTAACTTTTTGCGGGGTTTTAATTTTTTTTATAATGCCACTTATCGGGTACAGATTCAAATCCTCTTTTTCAGGCCATTTCCAATTTTTAAGTGATTTTTGCATTGATTTCAGTAATACACCTTCTTCAGATATTGATTCTACCTTTCCGACAAAATTGGAACCTTCATATAAAAATATAACATAGTCTCCAATATTGTAATTTTCTTTATTAACATGTTCAACCCGTAGGTTCTCATCTTCGCTGTTATTTTCGGAGGCATCTTCAGATCTATCACTCGCTGAATAGATCTTCACTAATTTCTGTTTCGGATAGAATTCTTCTTTTTATCTTTTTTGCATTATTGAGTCTTTTTTATTCATTAACCTATTTTTCCCGAAATATTTATAGATTGTGCTTGATTAAATTTAGTTGAAACATGTTTTTTAGCCTTTATATTTTCAATTTCTTGCTTTTCTGGTATATCGGTTAAAATTCTGGATCTTCCTTTTTGTCTTCCTTTCCGTGTTTCTTTACGAAGTTCAACTTTTGGGTGAGGGCGTATTATAGCCGGCGATATCAAAGTTGGCGATTTTCCGTGTATAACTTCGAAACCTGGAGCTGTCTGACTAACAGGCACCTTATCAATTCTGATGGGTGATTTTTCAGTAAGTGAACGATCAGAATAGAATGCGGGCCTAAAATCAGCATCTGTGTAGATGTTTTCATTCAAAGGATGGAAACCAGTTGAACTGAAACCTTTACCGAAACTTCCTTATTAGGATCATGTTTCGAGAGAAAAATAAAGAAAACGTTATTATAATCAGTCAGTTTTATTTTTTTATCTTTAAATCACATAGCTCTGCAGTCTTTGACATTTTCACTTATTGATAATCAATTCAAAATCAACTTAACAACCCCTTATTTAAGGAAATAATTTAATTGCGCCTTAAAAATACTTAAAATAGATGAAATGTTTATTTCAGTAAGTATAGTATACTTCGCTTGGATGGAATTTAACTCGCCGAACATGACCGAGCAGAGCGCGAGAACTCCCGAACGCAGTTTCGGTTTCGGTCGTAGTTTCGGCAGGTTTGCCACCGAAACCGAAACTCGTTTTTTTGCCGAAACTCGACCGAAACCGAAACACTACAAATATTGTTTGGTGTGAAAGCAAGAGGAAAAGCTTTTCCCACCAAGCCAGCAATATCATATATATAGTTAATGGTTTTCCCACATGACCTGGAGACGTTACTAACTCGTTAGCCGCTGTATTAAAATAAGTCTTGAAAGGCCCAGAAACTGACTTGTCTAATGGTTGCGTATGATTACTAGTATGTGGATGTAGAGTAATAAACATTACACCATTATCTTTGGCTATTTGTATTGTGGGTACTGAAATATGACTTTCATGCTTGTCCATTATGAGAATGACAGGTTGTTCTGTGGTAGGCTTTGCATATTTGATTTCACAAACATGGACTCGTTTGACCAACCGGATGGATTGGCACCTCCATACTACCTTCAGGAGCTCCAGTTATCATAAAATCTTTAAAGTTTACACTAGGAAATATCAGCATGGGTGAAATAAAACCACAACCTGCATTAATAGCCGCTATCATTGTAACCGTCGTTCCTCTTTCAGCGCTAGTCATTGACCCAACTTGCTTCGTGCCAAGAGGTGCTAATATCTTTGGAGGAACATGGACAGTGGAGATTCCAGTTTCGTCTAAATTCCAGATATCAGTTGCTTTTACGTCTGAGGGACATTGAGAAAGGGCTTTCTTAAAATTGTCGTAGTTAAACTCACAGTATGTTTGTTGAACGCCGAAAAGCGAGCCAAACTAGTAGCTTCAGGCTTTCTTAAAGACAATTCGTTTTGGTATCGCTTCCTAAATAATCGTGCCAATAATCTCCAGCCATTTTGTTTGTATCCCAGCTCTTAGGGTACTTTTTTAACATTTATTTAACAACTGACTAAAAAAGGTAAAAATTCTATTATTTATAATAGGCTGAAGTGATTTAGTAACAGTTAATATTAGGCTTAAGGGTTCACAGACAAATTAGTGAGTTTAGTATCATTACTGAATTTAGTATTATTATTATGACTTTCTATCGTCATTACTCCTCCTACCTTAAGTTGAAACGTCTCGTTTCACAAGATCTTCGGGTATAATGGGTTTGACGGTTCCATATCCTTTAATTCTTGTTCATTCATAGGGTTTCTCTTTTGTATCCATTCCTGATATTTTTTTATAATGGGTCTTCTGCAGTAGGTAACAACCACAAGTGTTATAATTACTGTTACGCAGACAATTGTAATAGAGATATGCCTATAAAAAGTAACTGTTTTGAGGTGGATCGGTGTATCTTCAATGTTCTTTAGAAGTTGGTCGATCTCTTCTGCTTCTTCAGGAAACTTGGTTAAAAGCGTTAACAGTTTGGTTGGTTTGGATATCGGCATGCGGTATTTTTTAATTTTAGTGTTGGATATCTCCAATTCCTTTTTGATAAAGATATCTTGGTTAATTACTACTTTATCTTCATAATTAATGATGTAAGACCCAGGTGAATATGATGTTGAATCTACGAGCCATCGCTGTGTACCAGTAACTAATATGCTTCCATTATGAAGAGAGATTGCCTCTTGATATTGTTCAACCATTATGCTAGGGCTCTCGGATATGTTAGTAATTTTACTGATAATTTTATCTTTACAACAATAATTATTTTTATCTGTATTAGTACATTGCTTATACCAATAGGAAATGGATTCAAATTTTATTTGGAATTTTGAAGGAATTAGCAATATTTGATGTTTATTAATTAAAGGATATACTTGGTTAAGTTTAAAAGTGGTAAGTGGGAGTAAGTTTATAAAATTGATTATACCAATTAAGACTGTTTCCGTAAGTTTCGTAGTCTGTTAATTAAATTTGAGATATACTATTGGATTATCTTCTGAATGAGGTAACAACTGACTTTTACTGTAAATTTCTTGTACATGTTGCATCATTTCACGTATTTGTTTTTCTGATATTAATTCATAATTAAGGACTTCTTCACGGGCAAAGGTGAGAGACCTTTCAATAGTCTGTATTTTACTTAATTTTGAATTTATTAGGCTAACTAATTCATTAAAATTTTATTGTATTTTATTTATATTTTCTTTATAGCTACTAGTAATGTGACGTGCATGGGAAATATATTGATCTCGTTTTCCAATTATTTGCTTTTGATTATCGAAAAGGTTTAATATGTTTGCTTTCATTTCATTATAATCATGATTATCCATTATTTCGAAAAGATACTTAAATGCATTACCTATTCCATTAATTAATCCTCTCTTATGTTTACACTGTAAATCTAAATGCGTTATTTTAACTCACTTATGTGCATTATTTGGGTGTAGTCACTTTTTACACATTTTTATGTGAATTTTTTCAAAATGCACTTCAACCACGTTAAAATTACCCGTACAGGTGGGTTATTTAAACACGTTATCGGTACATTAACGTAATACTATAACGCATTATTAAT
>NW_020442417.1:81287-93597 GCF_000699045.2 Agrilus planipennis
AATACAGAGCGTTCGGCTATTGAGTATCGAATGTAAAAATAACAGATCATTAACTTGACGACGTTTTTGAAGAGTATCAAGATTCGAGAGAATTAGTGCAACAGAGTAGTCGTGATCTAAAGGAGACATAGAAAGGTGGTTTTTGTACATAAATAGTCTTAGGAATTTGTGCTGGACGGATTCGATGGAAGATATTGCATCGTCTGTAAATGGCGACCATACCACTGTCGTATATTCGAGCCCAGGCCTGACTAGCGAGGTGTAAAGCGTCTTCACTGTGACTGGCGACCAGAAGTGCTTAGAGTTTCTTGAAATGAAACCCAAAGTCCTGCGTGCCCTCAACAGAATGTCGTCAATGTGAGAGTTGAAGAACCATTCGATGAGTACCTGACACCCAGATCAACAAAATTGTCGCAGCTTGCTATTGGGTCCTCGTGGATGGTGTAGAGGAAGTTGAATGGTGTGACAACGTTACAACCACAATATTAGGGCAAATAGTCAAGGGCAAGGCACACTAACGCATCCCACCATGACGGATGACAACAGGAAATTAAGAAGTCTCTTTTCTAGGTTATTCTGTCTCGGCAAATGGAATACGCCCTTTACCCGACAGAGTAACAGCAATCTCCAATTTCCCCAAGCCTACTACCGCAAAACAATTGCGACGATTCCTGGGTATGCTCAACTTCTACAGAAAGTTCCTGCCTAACGCTGCCCGCACTCATTCTGCTCTGAATGAACTTTTACTGGGGAAAATCAAAGGAAATGCACCACTTCAATGGAATCCCACAGCCAACGAGGCATTCAATTCAAGTAAGGAGCAATTGGCGCAGACGACTCTCCTGCACCATCCGCAACCAGATGCTACCTTAGCAATTTTCTGTGACGCATCCGACCATCACTTGGGCGCTGCGTTACAACAATTCCACAATGGAACCTGGGAACCCCTTGCATTTTTCTCCTCCAAGCTATCGAACGCTGAAGTTAAATACAGCGCCTTCGACAGAGAACTTCTCGCGATTTATCGCACAATTAAGCATTTCCGCCATTTTCTCGAAGCCCGTGACTTCATTATATTTACGGATCACAAGCCCCTCACCTTTGCCTTCCGTCAGAACCCTGACAAATGCTCTCCCAGACAGTCACGGCACCTCAATTTCATTAGCCAGTTCTCTACGAACATCCAACATATTTCTGGGAAGGACAATATCATCGCAGACACACTCTCAAGAATCTCTGCGCAGGAATCCGACAGGGAACTTCAAACTTATCGCAACTCTAACCAATCCCTACAACTTAAACGGATTCACATTCCTAACACAAGCAAATCTATATCAGTGCAAAGACTGAAACCAGCATACATCATGAGGGAAGAACAGCACTTCCAGCCGATACTCACAACAAGGAAAATGGACGATCGACCAGCCCATACTACAACCCGGTCCGGTCGTCGAGTACATTTTCCTAGCTATATCCAAGCAAGCTAATCCACTTCGTTCCTCACTGGAAGGGGGGTCCTGTGGGAACACTCGGTATAGCGAAAAACATTATTGTTGTGTATCAATTAAGCGTCTACATTTGTGCTGACTTAGTTAGGTCGCGACACACTGCGACTAACTAGGTCAACGGCAAATACACACACAAATGTAATGTGCTGAAATGTCCTTTGCCATATAATCCATGTAAATAGATTTAGTATAAATACTCTGTAAATATCGAAATAAAATTAGTCTAACACCAGGCTCACTATTATTCGGATGCTGATAAAGTGTCAACCCTTGGAATCATCAATGATGCAGATAATGTGTCCAACGATATTACTAAATCGGTTCTTCTCAGAACCACAACTTTGTTAGTCACGACCTTACACGCAGGGTGACTACAAAAATTTTGAAAAGCATCGGACCGAGGTGAGAGCCCTGAAGCGGCAGAGTATGAGGTAGCCGCAGAACCATCAATACCAACCGAGTAGTTGCGGCCAGTATGGTACGAGCCGATCCACGACAGAAGCGGCCCTTCGAAGCCAGTAGCTCCCAACTTGCGCAGCAGGACCTGGTGATTGACCTTGTTGAACGACTTGGCGAAGTCTGTGTAGATCACATCAGCCTGCTTATTTGCATCTAGATGGCGAACGATGTATTCGTTCAAGAGAACCAGGTTGGTGGAGGTTGATCTACCGGATCTAAAACCATGTTGTTTCGTTGGTTAAGATAGGGTCGATCAAGGGCTTCAGCTTGTTGGTCACGGCTTTCTCAAAGAACTTCGGGATCGCGCTGATGAGAGCTATCGGACGATAGTTTTTTATGTTCGACCTGTCCCCTGCCTTGTGGATCGGTTGGATAAGACTCTTCTTCCAACTGTCGGGAAAAATTCCTGACTGGAGAGATTTCTCAAACAGGATCCACAAAGGTTTAGCTAAGCCGCATCGTGCTTCTCGAAGGACGAGGTTTGGGATCCCATCAAAAGTAGGCCCGGCAGATACATCGAGTGATGTGAGGCCTTCAAAGACTTCAGCAAGCCGACGATGGAGATCATTGAGGTCCAATGTCCGTGGAATATTTTAGGAGCTAGGTGGAGGGGTTGTAGCGTTGTCACTGAAAACTGACTGAAAGAAAGCAGCAAATAGAGAATTCATCTTTTTCGGCGAAGATGAAGTACGATCGTTGAGGTGCATAGCAGGTGGTAGTGCTGGAGACTTCCTCAGGTTGTCCACGTACCTGAAGAAGTATTTCACGTTTGACGATACAGATGACTCGACCTTGCTGACATACTGCCTGTATAAGAAGTCTGAGTAGTTGGTCACTTCTCGTCGCAATCGCAGGAACTCGAGTTGAGCTGATGGGTTGCCAGATCTCTTGTAGGCAGTGTATGCCATTTTCTTTCGCCGTATCAAATTCTTAAGTTTGCCATTGAACCATTATTATGACTTTATATTGTCTAATCTCCTCCCTTAAGTTGAAACGTCTCGTTTCACAAGACCTTCAAGTATAATGGGTTTGACGGTTCCATATCCTTTAATTTTTGTTCATTCATAGGGTTTCTCTTTTGCTTCCATTCGTGATATTTTTTTATAATGGGTCTTCTGCAGTAGGTAACAACCACAAATGTTATAATTAGTGTTACGCAGACAATTGTAATAGAGATATGCCCATAAGAAGTAACTGTTTTGAGGTCGACCGGTGTATCTTCAATGTTCTTTAGGAGTTGGTCGATCTCTTCTGCTTCTTCAGGAAACTTAATTAAAAGCGTTAACTGTTTCGTTGGTTTGGGCATCGGCAAGCGGTATTTTGTAATTTTAGTGTTGGATATCTCCAATTCCTTTTTGATAAAGATATCTTGGTTAATTACTACTTTATCTTCATAATTAATGATATAAGACCCAGGTAAATATGATTTTGAATCTACGAGCCATCGTTGAGTACCAGTGACTAATATACTTCCATTATGAAAAGAGATTGCTTCTTGATATTGTTCAACCATTATGCTAGGGCTCTCGGATATTATAACACTTTTACTGGTAATTTTATCTTTACAAAAATAATTATTTTCATCTATATTAGTATATTGCTTATACCAATAGGAAATGGACTCAAATTTTATTTGGAATTTTGAAGGAATTAGCAACATTTGATGTTTATTAATTAAAGGATACAATTGGTTAAGTTTAAATGTAATTGGTAAGGTTATAGGAAAATTGATTATGCCAATTATGACTGTTTCCGTAAGTATCATAGTCTGTTTATTAAATTTCAGATATACTATTGGATTATCTTCTGAATGAGGGAACAACTGATTTTTACTGTAAATTTCATGTAAATTTTGCATCATTTCACGTATTGGTTTTTCTGATATTAATTCATAATTAAGGACTTCTTCACGGGCAAAGGTGAGAGACCTTGCAATAGTCTGTATTTGACTTAAAAGTTGTTGTGCAATTAAGATTAATTTAATTATTTGATTTTCTTTGTTTATAATATTTAATTTTGAATTTATTAGGCTAACTAATTCATTAAAATTTTATTGTATTTTATTTATATTTTCTTTATAGCTATTAGTAATGTGACGTGCATGGGATATATATTGATCTCGTTTTTCAATTATTTGCTTTTGATTATCGAAAAGGTTTAATATGTTTGCTTTCATTTCATTATAATCATTATTATCCATTGTTTCGAAAAGAAACTTAAATGCATTACCTATTCCATTAATTAATCCTCTCTTATGTCTACACTGTAAATTTAAATGCGTTATTTTAACTCACTTAAGTGCATTATTTGGTTGTAGTCACTTTTTACACATTTTTATGTGAATTTTTTCAAAATGCACTTCAACCACGTTAAAATTACCCGTACAGGTGGGTTATTTAAACACGTTATCGGTACATTAACGTAATACTATAACGCATTATTAATATGTCAATTTTAGAGAAAATGCGTGAAATATAACCTCAAACTTATTTCATTCAATTTTAAATTTCAGAAATCAATACATTAGCATTGATTTGTTATTTCAATTTATTCAATCTGTTTTGAACTTTTCGTTTGTATTTCGCAACCGTTGAGTTACTTTTTAATGGCGTTTGAAACACCTTATGAGTTATATACTCTAGTATACCCTGATAAGCCGCAGGAAATTCTCTGTGCCATGCATAGCATGCAGCTAGCAGTCCACTGACTGATCTACAGGTTGCTGGATCAGGAATAGATACTCTGATGTTTTGATCAGCAACAACAAATGCCTGCTCAATATTACCTTCATTTGTAAATAGCACTATACGTGGTGCATCACCTTCATTTGTTATAAGCACATCGGTCGAAGTTGAAACCTTAAATGAACAATCAATAACTTAATCAATTATGAATAACTGACATTGTAGAAACATTAATATATGAAAAAAAATCCTTATAGTATTAAATGTCATGATAGGTATAATATTAATAAGATAATTTAGGGTAAGCTTGAGACAAAAGAAAAGATATACCAAATATATGAAAAAAATACAGATACGTTTATATACATGAAAAATTATTACCTGTTGAACTTCACAAAGATTGTAACCCTTCTCTTTCTTTTTAAATTGTCTGACTGTTAAATCTCTGCAACGTTTTGTTAATATTTCTGCTTTTGTTCTTTCATTGAAATTTTCGTCGAGATTGATATTTTCATCGATTGAATAATATTTTTGTAGTTCATCGATAAAACTATTTATACGACCAAATAATTCTTCTTTAGTTATAGTCAGTACGGTATTGATGCCCTCATAAAGTATCTACACCAAATAATTTGAGAAAAACAAAAATAACACAATTCCCAATAATGTTCCACTGCAAAAGTAAAAAAAAAAGAGAACCAACCATTTCCAAATTTTCTAATTGTGAATATTGTTGTACAATATTTGTTATTCGGCTGGCTTGATTTTCTATCCAGGGTCTACTTATCGACTTCGTTATGAGAAGAAGTCTCTGTGTGTGAGCTACATTTTTTCCTGGTGTAAATTTCTTTTTCAATTCTGTGAAAGCCATTTGGACATCAGTGTCATTCACCATCAGTGATCTGTTATGTGAAAGAAGATCAAATATAATACGTTTTAAAGAACTTTAAATTTGTAATTATTTCAGTTAAATTTTTTATGGAAGCTTTTGGATATGTTAACATTGTAATAACCAAAAATTACCACAATTCTTTCTATTGACAAATTTTTAAAAATCGGCATACTTATCAGTCACAATAGATGCTTTAGTTAATGTTGATGCTTTGATTTTTTCGCAATTCTCAATTTGTACTTTTCGAATTTTCCGATAGAAAATATGTACCCTTAGTAGACTATGATCGTGTAGAATTTTATTAATGTATGATGCTATATTTGATATTTTAAATATTGTATTTACACTTTTATGTATATTGTAAATCTAGTGTAATTTTTATTAAAATAATTATAATAAATACTTATTTTGTTCATAATAAAATTACAATTCTAATACCTAAATAATAGAATACTGAATGATGAAATTTGAGACAAATGCTATAACAATTATTATTCGAAACAATAATATCCATCATTTCCCTTTTCAATAATTATTGTGATTTTAATAACATAATAAAAAGGTGTTCATATATATGAACCGCGGATCATATGCGTTCAATAACTCATATAATGTGTATAAATTAAATGCAATTCGTATAAATGATGTGTTTTGACACATGTTGTGCGTCAAGAAAATTACACATTCTTTAGAGGTAAAAATAACGTACGATTCGTGTGTTATTAAAAATTACGCTCTTATTATGGGTTGAAATAACGCACTTGAATTTGCAGTGTAAGGAGTCTTAATTTATTTAATGCGTCTTCTATATTACTAATGATATTTTCTAATAATTCAAACAAGCTATTATTATGGTTATTTCTAAGAATTGTTGTTTTAGTTAATAAATCTAAATAAGGTGAACGTATTTGCGTTAAGTTGATATTATACAAAAATCTATGGTAATGAGAAAATACATGTGCCTCTTCTAGTTCTTCTTAAAGATAGGTGGTTGCTTTTTCATTTGGTATTGTTTGAGTGGATAATATCACTGCTACCAGGTTTAGAATCACTGCTAACTTCATTGTGACCTATAAGAGAAATATCTTTTCTTATTTTCTTTATTCTTCGTTTTGGATACTTTCGTCGTNTCTTTGGTTTCAGGAGTGTAGTGGTGGACCCACGTTTCGTCAACGGTTACGAATCGACGCAAAAATTCGCTTGGATTACGCTTATACAATGACAAATTTGCGGTAGAAATGTTTTTTCGAATCAATTTTTGGTCGACTGTTTTTTTACAACTATATAGTGGATATGTGTTATAAATAAAACTCAATTCGGTTTTCAACGGTTTAATAGTCAGGAAAGTATATACCAGAAATCACAACCAATCGAGCTGAAAGATTAAGACCGAATATCTATTTTTTCATGTACAAAAGCTTTCGCAGGCATCCCAACCTTGGTCCGTATCGTAAAATCATAAAATAAAATACCGTTACAGTTGGACCCTTAGCTTTCTCTGGTTTTTTGCCGATGCGAAGCAAAACGGTTGCTTTCTGTAAAAAGTTATATTTTACCGCTACAATAATAATTGAGGAATTTCGGTTTCTGTTATATCCTTGTAGGGTCCATAAATTATTTCAAAAGGGTGTAATTTAGTGGTACTTTGTATTGAATTCTTAAAAAGGAAATTTGACTGAATCATTAAATTTGGAATAGTTTCGTTTGGTTCTTTTAATTTTAAACCGGTAACTTTTTCTTTTAAAGTACTGTGCTTTCAGGGGGTGGTATACCTGTTGGACTATTAACACTGGACATTTGTAAGTCAATATGGTATAATTTACAAAAATCTCTGAAATGAACATTATTAAATTCAGTTCCTTGGTCCATTAATATTTTTCCGGGAAGGTTGTGGTGGTTAATAAAATGTCTGAACTTATTTAAATACGTAATATAATTTTTATCTTGTAAGTGATATGCTTGTGCATATTTAGAAAAATGATCAAATATAGTTAAAAAATGGTAGTTATCAACTGAAAAAGTGTCCATGAATATTATTTCAAAAGGTTTGCTGGAAACAATTGGTCATTTATAAGGTGGCTTGTAAGGATTGCCATCACACTTTGATGTAAGACAAATCTCACATTTATTTATGTATGAAGTTATTATCTGTTTTAGATTTGTACAATAAATTTCTAATCTAAAGTGAGAATAAGTTTCCTCTATTCCATTATGATTTATGTCATGATAAACACTTATCAATTCCAAAGCGTTTTCAGGTGATACTGTATTAGGATAATTAGTAGTTTTAATTATTTTAGTGTTATTATTTTTAATTATAAAATGATTATGTAATATAAAAATTTGATGTTAATAGTCTTCCTTTAACTGTGTATCAAAATGTATTCCTACAATATTTGGTAATTTTAATTGGTTATTTTCAAGAGATTTTGGTAATTCTAGAAAGGTATCATTAATATTGACATTGATTGTTAACATTGTTCTATTATTGATAGAATTAGTGGTTATTCTAGTTTTATTTGAATTTTTCACAAGTATTTGTTCCTTTTCAAGAGTTGAATAATTTCTTTCGGCGGCGTTTAATGTTCGTGAATAGAAAGAAATTGGATGTTTATCTTGGGACAAAACTGCTCCTATACCTTTATTAGAGGCATCCGTGGTTATTGCAAACTGTTTGTTAATGTCCGGATAGGCAAGTACTGGTGCATTTGAGATTAGATCTTTAATTTTTTGGATGGCTTCTACAAACTCTGGATTTTTTGATTCTATTGTTATTTTTCTTTAAACACTTAGTCATGGGAACTACGATTTTAGCATAACTTTTAATAAATTTTCGGTAATAACCTGAAAGTTCTAAAAATGCTCTTAATTCCTTGATATTTGTGGGAATTGGAAAATTATTAATAGCCTTGCACTTTTCGGGGTTGGGTTTAATACCTTCAGTAGATATTACATGACCTAGAAAGGGGACCTCTTTTCTCAAAAATTCTCTATTATCTAGTGAAACCTTTAAATGTACTGTTCTAAATTTTTCAAAGACTTTTTTAAGGTGTAAAATATAATCATGTAGGCAAAAACGAATTTATAGAGATACTGTTTAAGAACCTCGTCCATCATCCTTTGAAACGTTGCTGGTGCATTCTTCAATCAAAATGGCATTCTCACATATTCACAATGTCCATTTTTCACAGAAAACGCGTTTTTTTCAATAGATTTGTCGTTCATTGGTATCTGATGTAGTGTAGTAAGAACACTTTCCTAGTGCGTCGAGAATGTCGTTGATGCGAGGAAGCGGATATTTGTCGTCTACTGTCTTCTTATTTAGATCTCGGAAGTCGATTACCATCCTCCACTTTTTCTTGCCTGAGGGGTCCATCTTCTTCGGGACAATCCCAGCTGAACTTGAATATGGTGATACACTAGGTCTTATGATATTATCCGACAGAAGTTTCTGTATCTGCCTCTGTATTTCTTCCTTTAGTTTTTGTGGGTATCTAAATGATTTCTTATATACGGGTTCGTCATTTGTTGTTCTTTTGTTGTGCTTCACGGATGTTACAGCGGTCAATTTAGTTTGTTCTTTGTGAAATATTCGTCGATATTCTGAACATAATTTAAGTATTTTTCCTTTTTCTTCTGTATTCATGTACTCCATTCGTAGGTAAATAAAAGCATGGCCATTGTCGACATTATAAATTCCAGTGTGATGGAATTCAACCAGGAAGTTTGAAGAAATAATGTTGCACTTTTGCACTTATACTTATTTATTAAAATATAGGACAGGTTTAAAGTTTATACACAAAATAACATTTGCAGAGCAGTAGACAATTAACAATGTAAATTATTATGACTTACGTAGGATTTCGACTAGAGACTTAGAGTTAGACGTAGAGTTCGAATATTTTCAATATTAACTTAATTCTAAATTTTGTTTTTATACGAAAGAATAATACCTTAGGTAATAAATCTTTGACGTAAAAACATTAAAAGAGTGGAAAAATAACATTAAGTAAATAAATAGTTTGTTTACAAAAGTACGAGTATTTAGAGAAAGTGAAAGGAAAGCATTTTTTAACGGCTACTAATAATTACCAAAATGTACCATAGCTACTGGCGTTAACAGTCATTTAGATAATGATTTCGGTTAATTCCTATTAATTCCTATTATTTTGTTATACAGAGTGTTTTATTTTTTTATTGCTAAAACTAAGATTAATAACTATGTATGATTGAGATTCAGATCGGTACATTACACCTCCCCCCTNCATTATTAACGTCATAAATTCCAGGTAAAATTTTGTCATGATTGTTTATTACACACGTACCATTATCTATGCTAAGAGGTATTTTCCTAAGGGTGTAAGCGTTAATTATCTTGTCCCTAGTCTCATAAAATTTAATTGTTGTGAAAGGTGTAGACAAGGTTAAGTCATTATAGTTTAAAATAGCATTCATTTTCTTTAAATCTGTATTACTAATTAATGCGTCAAATATGTTGTGAAAGTCAAATATTAAAAATTCTATTACAGTTGGTTCATTAAATTCAAATAATAATGGAATGTTTAATCTATGTGTACCTAGTATTTTTCCATGAACGGTTTTAATTTCAAACGGATCTTCAAAAATGTATTCAGAAAAGTATTGATAAGCTAATTTAGAATTAATTATAGATTTGGAGGCTCCTGAATCAATTAAAAATTTTGCAATCATGTTCTGAAGATTGAATTTAAGGCAAACGGGGTGTTTTTACTAGGATGTTGCCTAAGTCGTCTGAGTCTATGTGTTCTCGGCTGTCGAGGCTTTTGTCGTAAAATTTTCATTTTCAAATTAGTGTATTCTTCTGAACAGTATTCTTGTTGTTGTGGATTACTTACTGGAATATACATGTTATCTTCTTCATCATAAACATAGATGTTTTCGTCTTCCGTATTGGTTAGTTCCTCAGAAACAAAGTGTTGTCTTTGATGGTGGTTGGATTTAAAATAATTAGGTGGTCTTCTTTGTGATGTTACAGTTCTCATACTTACGACATTAGAATGAGAGGGATTTTGTTGAATTATATGTCGTCCTCGTACAAATTTTGAAATTTTTAATGAATGTTAGAATTATTATTTTGTCTAGGTTGTTGGTTAAATTGAGGGTGTGGTTTAGGTGCAATGAAAGGTTTTGGTGGTATATGAGGATTTATTGTAGAAAAGTTTATATATGTCGTCGTTGTGTCTGATTTGGCATGAATAATGGTTTTCTTAACATAGGTGATTGATAGTTACTAATAGGGTTTGTTTTATTCTTTTTTATATTAATATTACGGGAATTTTATTAAACCCTGTCTGAATTTTTTGCATCTGCTGGCACATAGCAGCATTTCGGTTAAAGTTATCAGTAGGGTAAGATAACCGATTCTAGCACAGAGGAGTAGGTAACTGACAAAACGTCATCGATCGTAAACGTGTAACTGTTAAACGGTTGCTGTTACTGGTTACATGATGTTATTGGCTCTTGACGATGTCAGTGAGTAATACATATATTGGTTGTATTTATACTACAAAGAATGTGGATTTTAAATAGAAGTTATTTGGTTGTGAGAGGGAAAGAAGTAGGAATACGTTAGGAGGAGGGAGAAGGTGGTTGAGTTGGACAGTTAAATGTTATGTCGATAATTAAATGAAATGTTGTTAAGGTTAACGATNATTCTTCAGGCTCCGCCCACTATGAGGACAATCCAGAGGCTCTTAAGAACTTCTTCAGCTGAAGAATGACCTTCAAGGTGTCTTAGAGGTCATTCTTCAGCTGAGTAGTAAGAATAAGTTCCTGTAACTCGACTACTGAGCCTGACCGGGAGAATAGTCGGGAAAGTTGTCTGTACCCAGATCACTTGGATCCCAGCTGGATATCTAACGAAGAAAAACCTTTGGGAAACCTTTTAACAAACTTGATCAGGCTAACTGCATGGATAAATTTCGATAGCCTGACTATCTGCGCCTGGTCGGAAGAATAACCAGGGCAGATTTCAGTAGCCCGATAATGTGGAGTCCGACTAAGTACCGAACAAATATAAAACGTTTGGGTTCCCCTTCGACATACCAGACGGGGTGCACGGTAAGGAAAGATTGTGGTAACCGACACACGAACTCGATCTGAAGAATGGTCGGGGAAACTGTCTGTGCCCCGATCACCTACATCAACATTCAACTTTTTCGTGTTTGTTGTTACATTTATTTAGTCTTTTATTTTTATTGTGTCCTCTAAAAAACAAACAATTACAAACAATTCATTTCATGCAGTGCATATTTTGTGAATATTTGTGTTTTTTTAGATTGGTTTACACCCCAAAGAGGGTGGGGGTAGGTGGGATCAAAAAGGAGGTCTCCCCCACCACTGTACCGTAAAAAGTTCGTGGCGGTCTCACCCCCATAAAAAGTTATGGGGATTGAAATTTTTTATTTTGACAATTTCAATACACTATAATTCACATAAAATTCAATAAAAATTATTTTCAAGCGGGTGGAGGTGGGGGATCAAAAGAGGGTCGTCACTTGAACAAAATCCGATAACCTAACCTAACCTAACCTAACTTAACCTAACAACCTACCCTATTGATAAAGATATTTAATGTTTTATATAACTTTCTCAATATTTTTATGTATTTTTCATTAGTTTTACCTTTGAATATTGTTTAAGAATGACTGTATAAATATTTACATGCCTAGAAATGTATAAAAATTGGCATATTTATTAACTTTGAACCCCCATAACTTTTTATGGGG
>NW_020442417.1:94419-99093 GCF_000699045.2 Agrilus planipennis
CACTCATGCGGAGCCGTGCGCTGCAAACATCACGTTTAATAAATATTCTTTTTCGATCTTTTTTCGGATTTTATAAACAACGAAAATTAGCTTTCGGTAGGAAGCAATCCATACGGATATTTTATCAGTGTAGGAAATTAACATTTTCGGTTTCAAGCCTTGGAAATGTTAGAAATATGTTAAAATTTAAACTTCCACATAATAAGTTTGAAAGGCGTATTGGTGATTTCAACAAACTTAATGAAAGAATTCGTCGTAGGTTTGGTCCTCGAAAGAACAATCGTACAATATTTAAAGGAGGGCGAGATCGAGAGATGTAATAAAGGATAACGATTAATATTTTCGGGATTATTTCGGTTATCAAAGGCGTGGGCGGAGTTGGTTTGCATGAATTCAAGAATTAAATCAGTGAAAGTCCAGCGGAGAACACGCTGCGAGCAACGTCGGCTGATGTATTGTTTTTCTGCTCGAAATAGTTGTCCACGGTTGGTGGTCCAAGTCGAGATTTGTACCATGGACGTACCTATTGTCGTCGTGCTATTCCGAACTTGACGAGTTGGACCTCACCGATTGCCCATATCCTTCGACTGCAAATATGTATACATAAACGATCGAGACGTTTTCACCAACATGCCTACTACGAATATTTACATTGTTCTTTGCGAAAATCAATTTTTGTTGGAAAAATTCAACACTAATTGGAAAACCAAATTTGTTTGGAAAAATTTTATATACCTAGTAAGACAATTTAATGGTTTTAGCAACAAAAGGTAACGACGAGGAGTAAGGGTGGGATATTCAAATAAATGTTGTTGGACACCAAAAAGCGTCACACGGCTTCCGCAAGTCATTGAAGTTAAGGTTATGTTATGCAAGGTTTGCTACATATAGTGAAATATTTAAAACCACTTCCACTATAGTGGTAGTTTCATGATCCTACTGTTACGAACAATCTCGTTCTGACGATCAATTTGTAAACTCTTCTCAATGCATAGGAATATACACATATTTATGTATGCATCACTATTAATGCAGGATGTTGGCAATAAGGAATCACACAATGACTACAGCAGCGTGGTTATGGGACAACAAAACTGTAAGAAAACAATGACTTATACTGCTAATTGGTCGAATTAGCTCTTGCGTGTATTTTCAAACATGTCTTTATCAAAAACAGTGAATATTCGGTCCTGAAAGCATTTACTTAATTTTCATGTTTTATGGGAAATTCGAAAAAAAACAATGTTAAATGGGTACGAAACTTGGATGGCGGCGGAAAAGAAAAGGTTCGAAATGTGGTGTTACAGGCGACTGATGAGGATACCTTGGATAGAGAAGGTTAGAAATAAAGAGATATTAGAAAGAATAGGAGAACAGAGGACTCTATGGAAGTCAATAATAGACGAGAAAGGTTGGTAGGACATTTTTTCAGGCCTGAAGGACTAGAGACATATTAGAAGTAGGATTAGGAGTTAAAAGGAGTAGAGGTAGACCTAGATTAGACTACTGTTTGCAAATAGTTAAGGATGTGGGATGTTCTAGTTTTAGAGAAATGCGATTAAAAAAGATTACCTCAGGATAGGAAAGAGTGCAGGTGCGTGTCCAACCAGTACTACGACTGACGACCTTATGATGATGATGGGAAACGTGAAAGCTCTAGGTACATTATATAAAAAATACTTGTAGAAATCCAGATTCTTCTTTAACTATTAGGTACCAAGACACAACTTATTGGTTATGTAATGAGTAGGCACTACTATATACGGTCACAGTCACTTACATTTATGTAGTGAATCGCAAAGGTCTATTATAAGACGTGGGTTTATTAAATCGGAAACTTGTTAAGAAACAAGCATCAAGCAAATACTTTACATCATGTTTATGGTTCGTTTTGGTAGTCATGAGAGCGTTCAGTTCTTGCGGATACCACGAATCGGAGTTTCTTCGTTGGCATAGCTTCATCTGTCTTCGACCAGTCGGTCATCTCTCGTTGAAGGTTTCATTCTTGCATTCGCTCATCGACCATCCACCCGCGTCTGCCAACATTTATTATTGCCGATTAATATCTGGCCGCGGTCGTACGTTACAGGTCAACGATGAATGTTTCATGTGTCGAAAAACAATGTCTCGAACGGGGAGTCCGCTGATGATGTTGTCATCGGCTGTCACGAAGGCCAATTTAGCCCCGAGCCCTCCGTCCCTATATGGCCCGGCCATCGTTATAATGAAGATACCAACTTCTTATAACAATCTATATGCCTCGATTTATGGAGTAGCTTTTTTCAATCACGGCGAATAGATGTCGCGACCGAGATGCGACCCCCGCCCGATATACTCGCCGCTAATTGAGAAAAACGTCCGCCAATGGTATTCATAAATTAGCTTTGGACAATACAAAGATACTGTTCCTTTGTTTCAACAGTATCAACGGCCGAAGAATCGGCCTGTATCGTCAGCTTTTATTTGCCCGGTTATAAAATATGAACGTGGCCATTTAACTGTGTCATAAATTTTTAGTCAACTGCCCTTCTTTCCTCATATGAGCATCGGAAAGCACTTGTAACTTGACATTGTTACGATCTGTATTGTTTTTGATACATCTGTTTTACAACGGACAGGAACGCGGCATTTCAAATACGTCATTACAAAAAACAAAGGGAACATTCTGTTTATGCAAGTTTTGTTCATTATAATTGCAACATATGTCTTATTGCTTTCCGGAATGGGATGATTGCTACGACAAAAACAACCTACAATACTGTCATCATACCATTAATGTCTCCTTTGATTTTCAACCGAAGCCATGCCCTCTCTTTGACGGTTAAATCGTATAAGTATTTTGAAACATATTCCATGGGACAATACATACATTAACATAATGTAGTTTATCTCATTGATAGTAAAGGGGGAATAACGGAAAAAAATAATATAGTGTTTCCGTCTGGAAGAAGCTCACCACCGCTCGTATAACCTTTAGACCTAAATTATAAAGTACTGCTTAGAAAAATGAGGTACTGCGCCGTCTGCGTGCAGTCTCTACTGGAATGTCCTGTACAACCACTAAACAAAAAAGTTGAAGATCTGGTGGCGTATTTAGCTGTGAATCAAGTAGTTGGCGGCAGTACGCACCTAATAGTTCAAGTGTGAATGTCTTAAAACTTGTTGCGAAGTGAGCAGCATCATGGAAATGGAATTAAAGAAAAAAGGAAGAACACGAGCCATTCAATGGCACATATCTCACTCGACTAATTGGAGAGCGTTTTCACGGGTGACGCTTTTGTCAAACAACTGCTGCACCGCCAGTTTATTTTACGCTCCGCTCTTATTTTAGCCGCCGTGAAAAAACGCGCGTGGAATGACAAGTCTCTCCTTGCCAACTACAATTATTTTAGCTATTTGCTTTTGACCTAAAAATAAAGCACTTGATATATCTGCGAACGACTAAACATCTGTCTTGTAGTAGGGAACCGGTGGTGAGGCGGCTGGGCGGCGCGCTCGTTCTCCGGCTCTCAGACTGATATCTACACGTGATAACAATTATGTAGGATGTTGGTTACTTTTGTTTAGGCAGCAAAGACATACGTACACACACACACATGTATTTGTTCGTTCCTACAACCACTCGGCAATACTTACTCTTACAAATGTCGGCGCATTGGTACTTTATAACTTTATATCATGCAACCGATTTGCTGGTTACAAGAATGTGTCAATGCTGTATGGACATGCACACATAAAAATTATTTAATAATAATACTATCGATCGGGAATATTGAACGTTTTTATCTGTTACAGTGAGATTACTACCATCATAGGGTCGTCAATTCTAAGACTGGTTGGACATGCACCTCCACTCTATACTATCCTGAGCTAATCTTCGCATTTCCCTAAAACTGGAACATCCCACATCCTATTTGTGAACAATAATGTAATCTAGATCTACCTGTAGTACTCTTAACTCCTACTTCTTCTAGTAATAGCCCTTCATGCCTGAAAAGGTGTCTTATCAACCTATCTCACTTCCATAGCGATCACAATTGGATGGTGGCCGAGTTTCAAGACCTAACGAATAGAGAGAGAAGATTGAGAATATCGCCTCTTATTAAAAATGGCATTTTATTTTAAATTTGGCTACATTGTCTTTACCAAATGGTTGCCACTTTCTGTGAGGAAAATAATGAACTGAATTATTACGAGACATCAATCAATTTCTTATTAAACTGCTCGGTAAATGTATCTTCGGGGGTGGGGGTAGGTGGGATCAAAAAGGAGGTCTCCCCCACCACTGTACCGTAAAAAGTTCGTGGCGGTCTCACCCCCATAAAAAGTTATGGGGATTGAAATTTTTTATTTTGACAATTTCAATACACTATAATTCACATAAAATTCAATAAAAATTATTTTCAAGCGGGTGGAGGTGGGGGATCAAAAGAGGGTCGTCACTTGAACAAAATCCGATAACCTAACCTAACCTAACCTAACTTAACCTAACAACCTACCCTATTGATAAAGATATTTAATGTTTTATATAACTTTCTCAATATTTTTATGTATTTTTCATTAGTTTTACCTTTGAATATTGTTTAAGAATGACTGTATAAATATTTACATGCCTAGAAATGTATAAAAATTGGCATATTTATTAACTTTGAACCCCCATAACTTTTTATGGGG
>NW_020442417.1:102658-104980 GCF_000699045.2 Agrilus planipennis
TGCTATTAGGATTTGCTGAGGACTTTAAAAAAATTATTCTCAACACGCGACAAGAATTGGTATTGATTCGATCAAATACCGATCTCAATTCTACTTATGATAAAAGTGGGACGGAGAAAGGTAAAATTGTAATAAATAAAATTGTATGGAAAATGCCTCACGTAACTGTTTCCGATTACGAAAAAATCAAATTATTGAATTATATTGAAAAAAATGTCACTCTTCCAATCACATTCAGAAGTTGGGAATTACATGAATATCCATTACTTCAACAAACAACACGTCATACGTGGACCGTCAAATCAGCATCGTATTTAGAAAAACCACGATTTATCATCGTAGGTTTTCAAATCGACAGAAAACATAACCCGAAATCAGATAATTCGCAATTTGATCATTGCAGTTTGAAGTCTATCAAATTATATTTAAACTCTGAAATTTATCCATATGACAATATCAATGTTAATTATCGGCAAAATCAATTTGCAATTTTATACCAAATGTATAGCAAATTTCAACAGTCGTATTATTGGAATAAGAGCAGCGCCGAACCTGTGCTTACACCAGATTTCTTTAAGAAACGTGCACCGTTAGCGGTAATTGATTGCTCACATCAAAGTGAAACGGTTAAAAACGGTGCAGTTAAATTCGATTAGATTTGAAACTGCTGAAGATGTAGCTGCTAAAACGTCGGCGTATTGTCTAATTATTCACGACAGATTTGTAAATTTTGCAGCAAAAAGCAGCGAATCACTAAAGCCCCGCTTCGACCCCGACAGCCCGATAAACCGTGGGATACTATCGTCCTTGATCTTATGGGACCCTATCCTAGGACCTCACCTGGGAGGAAATTCATTTTAGTGGTCACGGATCTTTTCTCCCGTTGGGTAGAAGCATTCCCCATAAGCGCAGCCACTACTGCCGTCGTCACCAGACTACTGGAGCAGGAGGTTTTGAATCGATATGGCTACCCTCGTGTATTCCTTATGGACAATGGTTCCCAATTTACCAGCAGGAATTGGAAGGCCGCTTGCGTAAAATGGAAAGCGCAACATTGGACAACACCTCATTAAGCACTTTTTGGGCGAACACTCTTAAGGCCAGGAGAATGGGATAATTCCACCGACGACGAGGAAGTAGTGAAACCACCCACCTATCAGAAAAGGAACGCTGATATACGAAGGCTTCTACAGTCTTATAAGAATCAGCGAGCTGGCGCCGCAACAAGAGGCTTACATTCCTATGAGCATGGACAACAGGTGTATTGCAGCTTCGTCGTGATACTTATGTAGAAGTTGTGGTTGGAAGGATGTTGGTATTACAATAAGCCAAATGTTTGTCTCTTTCTCCCAAAGAATGTTGTCACTGACACGGTAGTGCCGTAGGAACATGACGTCTTCTTCGGCGTGACCGACAGGATATTCCTTCAAAAGGTTATACCACTGACACAGTTGCATGATAGCCGGGTGAATTGTAGTGGGACTGGCTTGGCTCAATAATCTTGACCGTAAGCATCTCCTCAATTAGGGCGTGGATTAGTTTCTTCTTCTCTTCGGAATATCTGTACGGTGGTAGGCAGAAATGCTCGTTTTTAGTCAGACCGTTGACGTGTCGAGCGGTTCTCGTCGGAAATGTAGGCTTTCTAAACGCTTATTAAAAATCATCGACCAATTTTTGAAACTGGCTATGGTGCTCTGGAGGGAAATTGTGTGTTACCAGTTCTTCGACAGGTGCGGCCGGTGTGCTAGTGGTTTTAGTCGGATCCAATAAACACTGTGCAGTGTGTCTATGCCACAGTACCACTCTCAAAGTCGAAGGTAGCGTTGCTGCTCTGTAACCCCGGAACCAGTAGGGTAAGATAACCGATTCTAGCACAGAGGAGTAGGTAAGTGACGAAACGTCATCGATCGTAAACGTGCAACTGTTAAATGGTTACTGTTAAACGGTTGCTGCTACTGTTCACATGACGTTATTGGCTCTTGACGATGTCAATGAGTGTAAGCATTAATACATATATTGGTTGTATTTATACTACAAAGAATGCGGATTTTAAATAGAAGTTATTTGGTTGTGGGAGGGAAAGAAGTAGGAATACGTTAGGAGGAGGGAGAAGGTGGTTGAGTTGGACAGTTAAATATTATGTCGATAATAAAAGGAAATGTTGTTAAGGTTAACGATTCTTTATTTTGATATAAATAAAGTATATGAGTGCTACAATCAAAATATTGAATAATAAAATTACATTAATAGTGCTTACAACTTGTAGAAATAGGAAAGAGTCGGTGATGTAACCCTTTGATACAGAGCCCTCTCTGTTTTCAG
>NW_020442418.1:0-13761 GCF_000699045.2 Agrilus planipennis
GTTCTATAATAAAAACGTTAGTGCAAACAATTTGAAGAGTTTTAATGATTTTACCTTTTGAAATTCTGAACCTATTGGAATAAAATGTACAAATTTCTATTCTATAAATTTTTAGCAACAGTTCCATTTTCATGATCTTCCTAGTGCTGAGTATATTAGAATAGTCAGGGTACTCGTTAAAAAATTGCACGCGTTTTCATCAAGTGCAAAAATAGATGATACTTATATGAACGAATTGAAAAAAATTGCTGTTCCATATATGCAAGGCAAAATGTATATTTTTCTACGCAATTTAATTTATCGATGGCCTTTAGACGACTCCTTCAGACTTGTATTGGAATTGTGGCTAAGTTTTATTCAACCGTGGAGATATCCAGGAAACGAGCAATTAGAATTGATGTAAGTCAAATGTCAGTTATAGAATCCAATATTCATTTAGTAAATGTTTTAGGGGTTTAACTAAGCAACATGATGCAGATGGATTATCACGACCTTCAAAGCTAGCGGATAAGGAATATTTACCTTTTATTGTGGAAAATATTTTGGCATATGTTGTCATTTTTCAACAGCTTTTACCAAGGTTTACAAAAGTAGACCTATCGAGTCCTAAAATCGCCCTTATGCTGTATCGAATGTTAAAGGTATTTTTTTTATTTTCTTGCAAAAAGGAATTGTGATTTACTATGACTAGAGTTAAGAGAGATCGGCACATGATTGCCTAAAACTAATATAAAAATGATGTTTGACATGAGTTGACGTGGTCTCAATTTTTAAAAAATGCTATTTTTGAGCGGGACATTTTCTCTATATTCGTTGGTTTAATAATTTCTAATAAGTAGTAAAATTTATGTAAAAATGATCCTAACGAGTTTTAAATACCTTAAAACCAATGATAAATAGAGTTAAAACGTACGATGTCTGAATGGGTTTCTTTAAAAAAACATTAATTTGGTTCGGTTATGACGAAACTTTATTACACTTTATTATTTTAATAATTACATACAATGATGGCAAATGATCAAACTAACATAGATTCGACGTATAGTATAGACTGTTAATGAGCTGTAAAATGTATGAGCTTATAAACTAATCAGAAGTGTAATGGCCGGTGGTGTGATCCATAGGTAGAGGCGAAGGTCATCTGATGAAACTCCTCTTTCCTTAAGACAAATGACCTCGCCTTCAAACGATTAAAGGGCAAAGGGGTGCTGGAGATATCTTCAACACTTTAAGTTATTTGCCAGATTGTTTATCCTTTTCGGGTTGATTTTTCTTGAATAGTAGCACTAACTAGAGGGTGGTAATGGTGGCATAAGATGCAAAGATCGACTGCTGTAGATGGACTTCAGTCTCTTCTTTCTTCTGCAGCAGTGTTAGAGTGTTTTGGTGGTCTTGGTGGTAGTTGCAGAGTTTGAGGACCATTTAGTAGCCATCATGGTAGTCCTTGTTATTTGCATTTCATTCGTTTGGTAGTGGTCATCAATAAGATTTCGTTTTGTAGTTTTCATTTCTTCGTAATAATGTACAGTAAATGGTTGGAGACTTGAATAAATCTCTGACTTTTGTCTCAAGTTGGAGATTATTATTATGTGTACGATGAAAGTTATATTAAGGGGTGAATTTTGTTTAATTTGGATAGGTTTATTGAATTTCAATCAATTTAATGGCTCTTATTTATCTGTAGATAAAAGTGGTTTCATGATTTAGAAATTTTCACGGGCAAAAGTAATTGATCTCTTCAAAAGTTGCAAATAGTTGTATTTGTAGTACATTTATTCCTTTTTGAAGAGTATTCGAAGCATGAAATGCAAATCACAAATTTCTTGAATATTGTTATTTAAATATTAGAAATGAGAGTGTAAAATTAAGAGCGTAAGTACAGTAATGATAATGGGAAAATACGAGGGTAGGTACTGCCGAAATTTTCGGATAAAAGGTAATGTTGTTTAGTCTCGGTTTGTGCCGGATTGTGGAGAAGAGTGATCAGGAATGTCTTCGTCATTGTGCAACAAAGTGTCTTCTTTTACTTTCATGTATTTCAACTAAACTAGGGGCATGTGATCTGCGAAAAAGGTGAATTTTCTACCATAAATGTAAGGCTTTTTTACAAGATTCTACTACAGCTAATAATTCTTTTTCTGTGGTACTGTAATTTCTTTCATCCGTATTAAGGATAAAGAGAAAAAAGCCTAAAAAAACTTTATTACTAGCGTCTGTGGTAATAGAAAAATGTTTGTTAAAGGTTGCATATGCTAAAACAGGGGTCTTTGTAATTAGTTCTTTATTTTGTTATAGCTTCTAAATACGGGGGGTTTTTGATGTTAATTAAGTATTTTTCTTTAAACACCTCGTAAGGGGAATGATAGTTTTGGAGTAATTTTTTATAAATTTACAGTAGTAGCCGCTTAAGGCTAAAAATGATTTAAGTTTTTTTACCGTTCTTGGGATTGGATATTTGTTGATGGAAGTAATTTTGTCGGGGTTAAGTTTGATTCCTTCGGTGGTGATTACATGTCCCAAAAAGGAAGCTTCTTTTCTTAAAAATTCGGATTTGTCTTTGAACAAAATTTACTTCTAAGACTGATAACGACAAAAACTATTTATTTACGCTAATTATTAAAGAACTTAAAAACACTATTAAATTATTACTAAACTTAGGTTATGAAGTATTCTATTTATTTACACTACTGTTGATATATCACTATTCACTGCGCTATTTATTTCACTGCTTACACTGTCAATTTATTTCTCGATTCACTTCTTCCTTTAAATACTCATTTGTTGACTTCCTGGAAACATCCGGATAGTTTATTTTTTCTTTGAACTGTTTAATTGCTTTCCCAGTACGCAGGTGCGACACACACATTTACAAATAATGAAGCAATCGTTAAGCCGCATTCACGCATACGTGTGCCCGTACGCACACAAACACACTCGTGCTTGCTACAGTATAATCGTTAAGCTATAGAAAAACTAAAAACCGCAAAAGTCGTTCATTTTCTTGCCCTCAGACTTTATTTTAAATGATTATTATTAATGATGAGATACAATTTGAAACTGAAAAAACGGACAATTTTTTCCCTATTTCATTTTTTATATGCGATGACAGCGACAAGTATGTCCATTTCATACCTGTTAGGTATCTTAATGCCATTGGAAAAGTAGATAGGTAATTGTTAATTGAAAATTAGCAGTTTACATTTTACAGCATTTTACCGATTTGAAGATATTTGCTGTAAATTTTTTTCATCATTTTTTGTTCTGTGTATCGGTTGAAATTGAAGTGAAAATGAATTAGCTTAGATCGAGGACAACTGGGAGACGTCGATCGCGTTCGATTCGAACTGATTCTGATTTTTAACTTAATAATCAAACAATTGGACAACGGTTCGTTAAGCAAATCAATGTCAACACACTTTTTGTACATCTCATTAAGCGAACTAACAAAGTTAATAAGTGATTATTGTTCGCGTTTTAATCGATAGACTAATTTAAATTTTAAATCGAGGAGCCTCTAATTGTGGTTGCTGCTAATTTATCTTCGTTTGAAATTTAATTGCTTAACTTAAACAGAACAAAATTTTTATTCAATTTGGTGGAAGTGTTACGCAAAGTTGAAAAGAATGACAGATTTTTGTGGGACGAGTTTTGAATAAATCAAAATACAAAATAAAAATTTCGGGTATCTCAGTTGTGTAACTATATCGTTAATGCCTGTAGTTGCCTAACATATTTGAAGAGAAATTTCCCCATAGATTCCTCGTTAGGACCCCCATGAGGTGCTTCGATTAAACAAACATCAAACAGAGGAATAAACCTGTGTTTATAAGTTAGTGGGTCATGTTGGAAAATTTCCTAAAATTGTTTGATGCGGATAGAGATTATATTTTCTAAGGTAACCTACATGGTGATGCGCGGAAGAGGTAAGGCGTTATACACCGTGACATCGCAGAATGATTGGGTCTACACAGGGCAGGGTGACAAACCTCGTTGGAACCGTAGCTGTCCCCCTTCCCAAAGGGTCAGACAGTAATATTAAGAGTTGAGTTCGACATTTCCACGAAATTTTTATATTACCGATAACAGTATTTTTTTGCAATAATTTTTGTCTACTACAACCCTATCTACCATCCCTTTTGTTGATGAATTCAGTTAAGTATACCGAGGTGTAATACATTTTTGTACACTATCTCTATGACGTAATTTAAAAAGAATAGGACACCTTCACTGTTTGCATCAACCTCCTGTTCCTAGTTCTCTAGGCTGTCCAAACACGTTAGGGTGAAAGTCCGTATACATACGACAAATATTTCAGCAATATTTTCATTTTTCAACATTTTCTGAAAATAGAATCGGCATTATGAAAAATATTTATCGTTTTAAAGATCATCTCCCATACAACTACCGCATTTTCAAAACAAGATTAGATTATGTTGTGTTCTATGCAAAAAGAAGAAGAAAATAATATAATTTATTTTGCTTTACGATTTATATACATTTTGGACAAGTTTCGGTTAATTCTAATACTCCCATCAATATTGAAATTTTTAGTGACTAATTGTACGTAGTAATATTACACGTAGTATCTGTGATAATTGTGCTTAACAAGCAGAAGTGATCTTTAATGTGACTTGTTTACCTTTTGTCTCCCATTTAATCTGTGCACTATACAATGGTAGCAACCGCTTAAAATGTGAAAAGTTATCAGCCTTAACGTGTCATAATTATCTTGTAATTAGAATCCCCGTTATTTGAAATTTACAATCACTGCCTTGTAAATTTACAAGCACGTCGTGTCGTGGGTTATTTTTAAGAAAACATAAGAAACATGAAAATAAGCTATCATAAATGGATAAGATAAAATGTGGCCATGAGAATGGAAACTGAAGCTCCATATTTTATAGGTAGATACGTTAATACGGGGACTTTCTGAAAGAGCAGTCATCTGTTTTTACGATTTTAAGTCGGGTTGTGTATTAGAAACGAATGATCACCGAGCGGCACGGCTTAGAGTTTTGACCATTGCTTATCATTAGGGAGGACGCCGGTTCGATTCCGAGTCCGACTTCCTTGGTCCAAGTTTCTTTCTTTCTCATCGGAACCACAACCCACCCATTCCCACGATATCTGAACAGAGACTGAAAAGGGTTTTCCGTACTACCTTCCCGCGTAGTCCGGAAGGACTGCCCGCCCACCAGCATTACTGGCTGGTGGGAATGAAACAAAAGTTTTAAACGAATGATCTGAAACAGGGGTGGTCAACTCAAATAATTTACTTAATTTTAATAATGAGTATTAAGAGCACCCTTCGAGTAAATCGGACTACAAATAAAATATATCATGGAAACGTTGCAATCTCTTTTCATTTGATTAATTAGACCAAAGAGAGTTTCAAGTAAATCTGACCACAAATAATAAATGTCCCATTCAAACANCCAAAATAAATAAATACATAATAAACTTCTAATTTATTTGTATTTAATAATTTAAGTGATTAAAAAACGTATTTTTAAGTGAAGTATAGTTATTAATAATAGATTTTGTTACTATGGAGGATTCTGGAACAAGATCATTTTCCAAAAACAGTCTACAAGTAAAAAATAAGCGCCATAAATCATTTATAAAGAACATAAAACATTGTTTAAGATCACATCAGTTATTTTTATGACTTTATAAGCAGTTAAAATTCGTCAAAATGTCAAAATAAGAATTCGGGTTTTCAAAAATATCAACATCATTAAAAACATAAAAATATGTTCTGTTTAAAAATTAACATTTTTAGCATTTGTTTAAACAATATGGGACCGTATTAGCTCATGTTAAATAGCATTTACCTATTTATTAGTACGGAAGACAAAGGGCTCTGTCATTTTATCATTTGCACCTGCACAATCTTATTAAATTATCTTGGGAATACATTAAAACTAAATATGTATTCATGAAATAAGTAAAACTCACGTATTCGGCATATTTTGATCACGCTCATTTGAAAAAACAGAAGTTTCGAAAAAAGTCGTAGAGAAAAAGTGTGATAGATTCGCCAAAAAGAAAGCCACTCACGAAGTTTTAAGTATGTATTAATCATTTAAAAATAGGGGCTTTGTCTCACGAACTATGTGTATTGTTTGGCATATGTTTAAAGGATTCTAACAAAAAAAAGCGTCCGAGTAATTTTGGCGCTCATGCGCTAAATCCTCCTAGGCTAATCGTAAGTACATATGTGTGTAAGTGCTTTTTAAGCATTACTCCAACGTGCCGTGATTTTCGTAAATAGGTCTAATTTGCTATGTTTTTGAATTTTATTCTAAATTAGCTTATAAGCGTGTTACTGACGGCAATATTGTTTTTCTAAAAGTACCAAATAAAGCCAAAAAATATAATTTAAAGTTATATTACTTTATTTGATACTTGGTTCATTTTAAGGTTATGGGACAACCAATGTTAGCGGACATGCTGAGAGAAGTAGAAAGTGCGTTAGAGAATATAAACAATTCTCCTACACACGTGCGATGGCCTTCATCTGTTCCCCCATTGTCGCCGACTTCAAGTTGGTGTTCAACAAATACAAGTCCAAATATATCTTTTAATAAGGACCATTCGCATAATCTTTCTTATATGGGAGCCGCCTCCTTATCAGGTTCATTTATAGATTCTTCTGTTACATATAGAGGTATAGGAGGAAAATGGTCAAATATAGTAAAACAGAAAATCGTTGAGTTAGAATGTCCTAATTTTTGCTATAAACCGTTATTTACAACACAACCGGCACAAGAGGTAAAGAAAGTAATTTTGCTGCGCATTATTTTCTTCAGTGTAATTTTAGGTATTTGATTTAATAAGGCACATACAGAAAGCACAACATGCCGCAAACGCAATTATTAGATTGAGAAAAGAGGAGGAGAGCAAATCTTCGAGGGGTATATTTGGTTTTCTTCGGATAATCTTTACACAACCCGATTTCAATAATGATGAATTTCCATTAGAAGAACGTGAAAAAGTTCCAATTGTTTTAAAATATTCCTTAGAATTCTTGGTGGATATTTTCCAAATTAGAAATGTAAAAGACACCAACTCAGTAATGTTATTTACTTTAATAATCTTTCTTTTAGTTAAATGTAAGTGGAATTTCAAACGATGGTAGTACAGATTTAAATGATTTATCATCGCAAATACATAAAGACGATTTCCCATACATACTGACGCCGCAAAGAGTGAGGGAAAGAGTTAAAAATTTGCGTTTTGAAGGAGATCCGGACTTGCAACCAATTAGATCCAATGAGAATACCTTTTTAGTTAGAATTCTGTATCAGTTGTCGAAAAAAATAAACGAAGAGGTGAGCAGTGTGTTGTACAAGGTGTTACCCTAGTATAGCACATTTTCTTTTAAGTAGATAATTAAGATTTAGGAAATTATATTTGGTTTGCCGAAATTTTTACTCTTGGCCTTGCTACAATATATAAAGTTAGATGATATCTGATAAGTAATGTTTTTATATTAGTTAAAAGTAACTTTAAAATTTCAATAAATATAAAGATAGAAAACAATTATCACATTACAGGCTTGTAAAGATTTTTAATGAATCATATATCCTCCGTCTCAGTAACGCTGCTAAACATTAACACAAGATCCATATTGTTTACTAAAAAATTAATTGAGCTGATTTTTTTGACAAGATTAATGTGTCTTATGCCGTCAATATTCGCCATTTTGACATGTAACTGATTTACCTAACATCTTCCTTTGCTTTGTTACAGTTCTATTACCATATAAATAGACTGTATTATGACCAAAGCTTTGTCGGAAGAATTTGTCGCGAAGTGGTTAGCCCGCCTATTACAGTCTACAAATATGAAAAAAGCAATGATGGACTGTCACCTAGAATTCAAGAATCATTGCCTCCTAGGATAACTTTGCGCCCTCTAGCTAGCCATAAATTTTTAACATATTTAGCTTTAGGGTTCATAGTCTTCAATTTTTGTGGATATGGGATTGTGTCGTATTTATTTTTTGTTTTCTCATTATGGAGTATGAGTATCTTGTTAAGAGTTATTATTCCAAAAAGAAGACATTGCGATTCTCCAACAAGACTATTAAATTTAAATTTGAACGACTCTTTTAGTTGAGAGTAACTAATGAAAAATTTTTATTTGATGTGTCTATTGCTAAGTATAATTGTACCTCTGAATAAACACCATTGTAAGTACTAATATACAAAACAAGTAACACATAATTATTTTGAACATGTATACATACTAAGTTTTGTACACTTTTGTATATTTTAAACTTTTTAAATAAAAATACAACGAGAAAAAAATTAGTCAGGAACTTCCTCTTGTATGTAACTGAGTTGAATTTTCTTCGTAGGTGCCGGAGAAGTAGTAGTAGCCTTTTCTTCAGCTTCAGCCTAAATAAATTAGAAAAAATATTGTAATTATCAGTATTTATTTGAAAGACATTACAATGTAATTCAATTTATATAGCAATGAATAAGAAATAGAGCAATGCCTCGTACAAGCCAGCACTTTTAATACTAGAGATAGATTAAAATGAAAACGACATATCACGTGATCTGCGCAAAAGACGAAAACGCGTCGTGTGAAGTGAAGTGGGAAGTCATACTTTGGTTAGGTTTTAGGTTGTGTTATTAATATTTCTGACGATATTGAATGGTTCTTGTTTGTTGTATTTACATCGTTTTCTATAACTCTGTATTTTCCGTCATAAAAGTAATCGGTTCTTTTTAGAACTTCGCTGTGTGTTCGAATAGTAGTGCTTTATCGGTAGAATAAAATTCTAGACGACATCATCATACTAAGAAGAACTTTCGACGACCACGTCCGAAACGTGACTGAAGTCTTCAAGAAATTGTCAGCCGCAAGACTGAAGCTAAGTCCCAAGAAAAATAATGGGACTTTGCTCCTACGACCGAAGATTCATACGAGGATTTACCAATATAGCCCGACCACTACATAGATTTTCAGAAGATGGAGTTTCATTCCATTGGACACCCGAATGTCAAAAAGCATTTGAACACCTTAAGATTATACTCTCTCGAGCTCCAATCTTGACGTACCCACAGTTCAGCGAATCCTTCATCGTGGATGCCGACGCCAGCAATGTGGGACTTGGTGGTGTGTTATCCTAAGTACTAGAAGGCGAGGAAAAGGCCATTGAGTACTTTAGTAAAACACACTCGAAACCAGAACGAAATTATTGCGTCACTCGTCGAGAGCTATTGCCAGGAAGAAATTATTGTGTCACTCGTCGAGAGCTATTGGCATTGGTTAAAACCCTCGAGCATTTCTACAAGTACATGTATGGACGCAAATTCTTCTTAAGAATGGATCACAACTCCATGTAGTGGCTACTACAATCCAAGAACCCAGGACAGATGGCACGATGGTTACAACGACTTCAAGAATATGAGTTTGGTATCGAGCATTAATCAAAGATCAGAGGAAGGACGAAGATATTGGCTCAATAATGAGATGTAAAGAAGCCGGAACCGCAAGACCCTCGCGGGTAGATGTAGGCCGTGTAAGTCAAACACCGAAAAATTATTGGGTGCAGTGGACTTCCCTTAACCTGAGCCACGGCGGGGGAAAATCCAGATGGAACCAAGTGGTGCTTCTGAGAGATACTCTATCAAGATGGAAGGGACTTTTTCCGAAACTACAACAGGCTTGGGATGGTGCATACACGCTACCCGACGCATTAACGACGTTGTTTAGCAAATTCAGAAAGGACCTTGAGCAAAAATAAGGATCGTCCATTTTGTGCGGATTGCTCCCTATACAGGGGCGACGTCAGTGATCGGGACGATCAGTTTTGGGAAGGGGGGCAGTGTCACATGTATGTATGTAGGCAACCTGACATACTGCCAAAGAAGACCAGATTTCTATGAGGTACTGGAACATTCTGGAACGGCTAATCTCTATAAATAGTTGTCGAGAGGAGTAGTACGAGTCAGAGAGTTTGAGCATAACGCTCCGAAATTTGATGCTTTTAGCAAACTTGTTGCGGGTGGCGTCGAAGTGTCCTGCCAGTTTATGTTGGATCTCGTTGTATGACATAGTTCTTGGATCAGCGGGACTCACTAGGATCTTCGAGGCATCATTGAGTTCAGAACCCATGTAGACCTGTGTAAAGTGTGCGTGTTGATCCGCTGGTACCTTGCTCAGGTCGAGCGCCCATGTGAATCGAGTGAAATAGTCGGCTATAGTCGTCCCGTCGGTTGCACGATACGGTTGCATTGAAAATTGTGGCGGTCGAGGCTCTGATGACGACGGTGCTGGCCCTGTTGTCTGTCGGAGTGCGTCGGCGTTGATTGAGAATTGTTGGAGTTGCTCAGAAGTTAAGTCCGGCATGGTGAAGATGAGTGGAGAGAAGTTTTTCTAACACGCACTGCGATGAACTTAGTTCGGTGCACACACTTGCGTTGGAGTTAGAATGTTCACTCGGTTTCACAAAGTTATTTATCTTATCCCATTCCTGACACCACTGTTAAATCGTGGGGTAAACATAAATAATAACCACTGTTATGAACAACTGTATTTATTTATAATGACACAGAGTCGATGAGAGAAAAACTGAGAAGACTGAGAGTGTGGTGAGCGGGCGTATATATACAAATGAAGAAAGTTCGGAGTGGAGGAAAGGAAAGTTCCAGAGGAATGTACTGGAACGTTCTAGAAACGGCGGAATATTCCATGCACACGTTAATACACAACATGCGGTATTGAGTCTGTGCTCTGTAATTAGAAAACACCCAATAACTACTGGTTATCAATTCAATTTATGGTTTATTAAGTGTTTTTAACCCATGGATACGTTGTGACCTGTGTACATACCATAGGTATCACACATAATTTTATACGTTACATTTCATTTGTATATAAAACTATTTATGATTTTGTTAAATGTCTTAATTATGATTTGAGCCAAAAGGAGCCACCAAAGAATTCGCTCAATGTCGCCATTGTATGAAATTCTTTCAGCCTGGGTCTACTCTTTCTGCGGTCGCAACCATGTTACCGCCGAATGTAAGGCGCTAACTGCAAAGGGAACCACCGCGTCACATATCGTGGCTGTCCCAGTACCTAAGGAAACCTTACCATCCAAAAACCCTTCCCTACTCCCGCCGCTCCAGAAAGCGTTCAGACAACCCCTCGTCCTTCAGCCCNCACTAATTATTAAAGAACTTAAAAACACTATTAAATTATTACTAAACTTAGGTGATGAAGTATTCTATTTATTTACACTATTGTTGATATATCACTATTCACTGCGCTATTTATTTCACTGCTATCACTGTCAATTTATTTCTGGATTCACTTCTGCAACGGTCAATTTATTTCTACTTTTCTCAGCGATCGTCTCTTCCTTTAAATACTCCTTTGTTTCCTTTCTGGAACCCTAATCCGGATCATTACTTTTTTTTTAGAGAAGAACAATAGGATCATTTTCCTAAATAGTGTAAAACGTCTTCAATTCGGGGTAAAGGGTTTTTGTCTTCAATGGTTTTTTTTATTCAGTTCACGAAAATCAATGACCATGCGCCATTTTTTTTCCTGAGGTATCCACCTTTTTTGAAACTATCCCAACAGGGGAATCGTAAGGAGAAATATAGGGTTTGATTACTCCGTCATTAAGTAATTTTTTGATTTAGTTTTGAATTTCGTCTTTAAGTTTTGGGGGTAACGGAATTTTTTTTTGGTAAACGGGAGAATCGTTAGTTGTCCTGATGTGGTGCGTAACTTGTGTAGTCGCAGTTAATTTTTGTTGGTCGTCGCTAAAAATTGAATTGACTTCTTTACACAGTTTTGTAATGTTATTTTTTTCTTGATTATTCATGTGGTCCAGTCTGATTTGTTTAATTTCGTCGCAGTTTTTATTGTCTTCAATTGGGGCTTTGTCTGAGTAGATCTATTGATGAAGGGTATCTACATCCATAGGCTCAGTGATGTAAATGTTATTGAGACATTTTACATCAGCAAAACCGTTGTCTGTATTGTAGGTACCTGGTACATATTGTTCATGGTCTTCCTTTGTGTAAATTAACTGGTATTTTGCAAGTGATGTTTATTAATATTTTATCTCTGGTCTCGTGAAAATGTATTTGTGCGTGTTCAGTAGTCAAAGCGTTGTTAGAATAATGTATAATTGCATTAATTTTAGTTAAGCCAGCATGACTAATTAATGTGTCGAAAGTTTTATGAAAGTCGAAAACTGAAAATTCGATATATGTTAGTTCGTCAAATTCATGTAATAAGGGAATGTATAATTTGTATTATTCATTTCTTAATTCTTCGAATTGGAAATTGGTCGTTGCTGATTTTGAAAATTGTTAGGTCTTTGATTTTGAGAGTTATTTGGTCTTTGATTTTGAGAGTTATTTGGTCTTTTAAATTGGGAAACAGTTCTCATGGAAACGTCACCTGCATTTGAAGGTTTTTGAGTATTGTTTTGATGTGTATTCCTCTTTTGTTGTGGGATTTAGGTGTAATGAAAGGTCTGAAGGGAGTACTTCTGTTTAATAAGGGAAATTGTTGTCTAGGAATTTGCTGTAAGTTTTGAGGGTTGGTAAAGGATTGTCTTTGCATAGGACTAAAATTTCGTCGAGGTGGAAAGTGGTTTGTTTGTGATTGTGGGTTTTGTGTGATGGTGGTGTGTGAATGTGGCTTTTCGGAAATACCTGCTATTTGCCTATAAATCTCTAATTTCTTGTTTTCATTATCTAATTCTTTACAGTAATTAAGTGCCTGTAATACAAAAATTGGCCTTCTTATTTTTAAATCTGAATAATAGGGTTCCCCAACAAATAATTTAAAAATACTAAGTGCCTATTTCTTATAGTGACTCATTAATGCGTTTTGAATTGATCACCTTCAAAAATACCTTCCAATTTTGTTAAAATAACCTGAATTTTATCGTAAAAATCTTCCACAGATTCATTAGGTTTTCTAACACAGGAAGTTAGTTGATTAAATAACAAATTGGTATTTTTTGGAGATTTGAATTGTATAGTAATTAAAGCTTTTAGAGTAGACCAATCACTTGACCTTTCTACCAAATATGCAGATTCTACTCTGCCTGTTAATTTGCTAACTGTGTGTCGAAATTTTAAATTTCTGTAGACCAGAGTTGTGGTAGAGTCAGCGTCAAAATTATCACAATCCGAAATGAACCTATTTACTTTCTCGGAAGAACCATCAAATGGAGCGATTACTTCACCGAAAGCTTTGATTAATTTTAAAAATTCGTTGAGAGATGCCATGCCAATATAAAAGCAAGAGATACCGACAGCAATTGTACTCACGTTTTAAAATCTTCCCAATACTCCTGATCTTTTAATGGAACGTCTCATCTCTGAGGTGTTGGGGTGAAATTCTTAGATTTCCACCTTCTCTATCCTGTGCCAGACAGCGCTAGTTAAAATGTACTATGTCAGAATGGATTTTTAACACATTTATTTGGTTCGGTTGTCAGAAACTTTTATTACACTTTATTATTTTAGTAATTACACATAATGATGGCAAATAAACAAACCAACATAGTTTTGACCTATTGAGTAGACTTGTTAAAGAACTAGTCATGGCGGGTGGTGTGATCCATAGGCAAGACAAAGGTCGCCAAATGTAACCATAAATTTCAAAAGACAAACGTAGAAAATAAAATTACATAATAAAAATATATTTTTTAAAAAAAGCTTTTATTTAACAATAAGGTATAAAAATATACTAAAAAAGAAAGTTTTTGCT